>NW_016108976.1:0-1602 GCF_001604975.1 Cebus imitator | reverse complement strand
CTCCTGACCTCAGGTGATCCGCCCACCTTGGCCTCCCAAAGTGCTGGGATTACAGGAGTGAGCCACCGTGCCTGGCCAACTCCGTGTTTTCTAAAAGGCCTAGAGAACACATTTCGGGTGCTCGTCATTTTGGTGAGTTACTGGAAGATGGCAGTTCTGGCCAAAAGGAAGATTCTATTTCTTTTCTTCTTCTTCTTTTTTTTTTTAGGAAAATAAAGAAACAAAAGAATGGCTATTCCATAGACAGAGCAGCCAATTTTCTCTATTTCTTTTTACTTTTTTTGTTGTGGATACCGGAAAAGTGTAAGTGGCATCTCGTTCACATTATTGGGCATGGTGGTTTAGACTCTGGGCCCTAGAGACATTTCCTGAGGCTGGAAAATCAAGAAGGAGGGACTTTTTCGTAGAAAATCTGAAACCTTCCCCTTGGATGAGGAGGCAGAGGTTAAAAACACCCCCTCGTCTGGACACAGTGGCTCACGCCTGTAATCCCAGCACTTTGGGCGGCCGAGGAAGGCAGATCACAAGGTCAGGAGTTCAAGACCAGACTGACCAACGTGGTGAAACCCCATCTCTACTAAAAATTACAAAAATTAGCTGGGCATGTTGGCTCATGCCTGTAATCCCAGCTACTGGGAAGGCTGAGGTAGGAAAATTGCTTGAACCGGACCAGGGAGCCGGCGGTTGCAGTGAGTTGAGAGCCAAGATCACGCCACTGCACTCCAGCCTGGGCTACAGAGTGAGGCTCCATCTCAAAAAAATAAAATAAAATAAAACCCTCAACCCACCTTCTCTCTGAAGCAGCTGAAATGGAGTCTTTTGACCTACTTTGCTTGGTGGAAGATCCTAACATATTTGATAGGATTCTGAAGGCAGGGAACAGATTTCCACGGAGCAGGAACCTTTACTACAGCTTGCCTGGAACCCATCACTGAATTCTCTAATATGCTTTAGTGCCCGCTGAAGTATGGATGGATGCATTGAAGTATACTTCTATGCATCCATTCATATTTGCTCAATACAACCTCTGCCTTCCGGGTTCAAGTTTGATGGATAATTAGCTTTAATGTATAAAATGAGGCGGGGTGCCGTAGCTCACGCCTTAATCCCAACACTTTGGGAGGGAGGCTGAGGCAGGTGGATCACCTGAGGTCAGGAGTTCAAGACTAGCCTGGTCAACACGGTAAAACCCCGTTTCTACTAAAGATACAAAAAATGGCCGGGCGTGGTGGCTCACGCTTGTAATCCTAGCACTTTGGGAAGCCAAGGCGGGCAGATCACCAGGTCAAGAGATCGAGACCATCCTGGCCAACATAGAGAAACGCTGTCTCTATTAAAAATACAAAAATTATCTGGGCGTGGTGGCACACGCCTGTAGTCCCAGCTACTCGGGAGGCTGAGGCAGGAGAATTGCTTGAATCCACGAGGGGAAGGTTGCAGTGAGCCGAGATCGTGCCATTGCACTCCAGCCGGGCAACAGAGGGAGACTCCACCTCAAAATATACATATATATATATATATATATATATATATATATATACACAAAACATTAGCTGAGCATGGTGGTGGGCACCTGTAGTCCCAGCTACTCGGGAGGCTGAG
>NW_016108975.1:4374-12104 GCF_001604975.1 Cebus imitator | reverse complement strand
AGAGATGAAGGGTCTGGAGCACTGGCTGGCTGCCCTTCTGCTGCTGCTTTATGCTATTTCCTTCTTGGGCGACATCCTAATCCTCTATATCATCAAGGAAGAGCAGAGCTTGCATCAGCCAATATACTACTTCTTGTCTCTTTTGTCTGTTAATGACCTGGGTGTGTCATTTTCTACACTGCCTACTGTACTGGTTACTGTGTGTTTTCATGCCCCAGAGATGACTTTTGATGCCTGCCTGGCCCAGATGTTCTTCATCCACTTTTTCTCCTGGACAGAGTCTGGCATCCTACTGTCCATGAGTTTTGACCGCTACGTGGACATCTGTAACCCGCTGCGCTATTCCACAGTGCTCACTGATGCCCGTGTGGTGCATATGGGCATGTTCATTATTGTCCGCAGTTTCTGCATGGTTTTCCCACTGCCTTTCCTGCTGAAGAGATTATCTTTCTGCAAGGCCAACGTACTCTCCCATGCCTACTGTCTGCATCCAGATCTGATCCGCCTGCCCTGTGGTGACATCATCACCGTCAGTTATATCTATGGTCTATTCATTGTTATATTTTCCTTTGGCCTGGATTCTGCTCTCATTCTCCTCTCCTATGTGCTCATACTCCGCTCTGTACTTGCCATCGCCTCCTGGGAGGAGCGATTAAAGACTCTTAACACCCGTGTGTCACACATGTGTGCTGTGCTCACCTTTTATGTGCCCATGGTGTGTGTGTCCATGGCTGCTCGGTATGGGAGGCATGCCCCATGGTATGTACACACACTCATGTCCCTTATCTATCTCTTTGTGCCTACAATGCTCAACCCTGTCATCTATTCCATTAAAACCAAACAGATTCGTCAAAGGATTTGCAAAATACTACTGGCAACCAGGATTTGAGCAGGATACTTGCTGGAAAGAAGAGATTCAGAGGATGTTTATCTTTACTCCACAAATATGAGTTTTCAAGACCTGCTTCAACAGGGCATTTTTAATATCCTTTAGGGCACTTACCTTCCATTAGGATTCCTGCCATCAAATGCTGGATCCTGGCAATAGTTAAGACTGAAAATAACAAGTTTTGCCAAGGTAAACTGGGCTATAATTTAGAACAGGTATTTGCTCAATTTTCTTTTTAAATCCAAGAATATACATTCTCATAATTAATTGTTCATGTTGTCACAGTATGTAGCTATTATCTTTTGTTTAATATGAATCTTCAGAAAGGAAATAACTGATTACCATGGACACACTGTCATTATGGGGAAGAGTTTCTTTTCCCAAGTGTCATGTCAAAGAGATATTAAAAATCACACACACATACACACACACACACACCCCCCACAACCCAATAGGTATGCATGCCACTATTTATTTCATATAATATGAACCATCCACTTGGTGTTTAGAAATGGTATGTGTAACTACATGTAAGTTATATTAAATTATATAACTTTAAGTAATATTAAAAATTGGTGAAGTTTGTAGGATAATTTACATTGTATGCCTGTGTGTATAGTAACAGGAATTAAGAAAATAGTAAATAGGAAGACTGTGTGATAAAATATATGAAATACATATATATAGAGAGATTTACATATATATGTATATGTGTGTATATACATACATATAGGATTAAAGCAATTAATTTTTAAATAAATTCTTTAATATAATTCATCACATTAATGATTGAAATAATAAAAACTCTCTGTAAGCAATAGGCTTCAGAAAAGGTGAAATGAAACAAAAATATGTTTTACATAAAAACAAAGCAATTGTTTTGGTGTATTAACTTGTCAGGTCATATGCTCTGTGGTTAAAATAATTAAAAAATGTATATAATTTTTTATCATTTACTTGAAGGAATCCTTGACCAATGTAGTGAAACTGGAGATAGAAAGAGCTATTTTACGTTATCCCTTTATCTGTGATTGAATGCCAAATCCTGACAATTTCGATGAGACTTTGACTTATCCTGTCTCTGTCTCTGTGTCTACATCACCACTGTTGCTACCTTATTTGGAGCCTTTATTTTCTCCTGTCACTTCACATGGCATTGTCTTCCAAACTGATCTCCTTGATTACCTTTCTCTTTTTTCACTTTCCATGCCACAGCTATAACGATCTTCCTAAAGAGTCTGTCTGATTATAAAATGTATCATACCCGTTAGTTTTTTTATTACCTAAGAATCAAGTCCCTTAGCACATCTCTTAACATTATCATCCCAGCAAGTGTCTATCTTTTATGTCTTATTATCCTTAACCATTTTTCCCACCCCAAAATAATTTGCTCTAGCTATACTAAACTACGTGTGGTTCCTGAAACAACTGGCTGCTTTATGCTTCTGCAGTTTTGTTCTAGTAGCCTCTATTTACAAGTTCTCTATGTGCATATTCCTGACACTGCACATCAGTCTATTTATCCATCAAAACAATATTTATTAAACAGATATCATGGGCCAGGCACTGACTCAGCTTTTGGGTTATCCACTCTATGAAGAATTTCCTGCCCTTTGTTTACTACATGACCTCTACCTACCTGCTCCTCCTACCTCAAAAACTAATAACACAGATATTCTATTATTATTATACTAATGTATTTTTAAATGTAGAATATCATAGTACTTCGATATCATTCTGTCCTTTTCTGTTTCCTGCATATAGTTGTCTATTTGAATAAGTTTCTTGAGAGAATGAATTATTTTCTTAATATTAGAATAAGTACAAAGTTTTTGAAAGGTATTTCATGGCCTTAGAAAATGCCAGTCTCCCTGAGACTCAATTTAATCATTTATAAAATTGATTTTTCAAGTGACTAGAATCTTTATAAAGTCTTAAGATAATGTATGTAAGACGGTTGAAATACTGGTTAGCATATCATACATACTTAATAAAAAAAAACTCTTACGGTAACTAGATTTTTATCTTTTATAGTTTAGCACTGTAAGATTACATAATAAATTTTAATACATACTTATAGAATAGATAAATGAATTAATGTGACCATACTGTCATTATTCACAAATAATATTTCTTATGGATCAAGAAAACACAAAGGCTTAAGTGTAAATATTACTGAAAACTGATAAAATTTTACATATATGATACAATAATATGAAACCATTAATTTCCAAATACTGTAAAATACTTGAATTAATAAATGATTTAATTCTTAACAAATTAATTTATCTTGGAAACATTTTAATGAGAAATTTTATAGAAGAAAATTCCAAAAATTATACATAGATTTAAAAATAAGATTGGATGGATGAATGAATATAAAAGCATGTGTCTAAATGGAAAGATTAAACAAATAATGTAAAGGTGTCAGTTCTCAATTCAGCTTGTTCAATTCTGAATGTTTTTGGTAATCCAACAAAATAGTTTTCAAGTTAGTTTGTAATTCTTTTACAAATGAGACTGTCTACCCTCAAAAGTTTTAAAAAGGTGATCGAATGAGAACAGAAGTATAGTAGACCTTCCAAATGTTAAAATGTGGAGATAAAAACAAAGAAGCTATATTAATTAAAATAGAACATGTGCTGCCAGAACAGATTTCTAGCACAGAATAGCTGAAAACAGTGTAGAAACCAAGTAAAAGAATATTTTCAAATAAAGTACTCATCAAATAGCATTATAGATACTGACTTTTGTTTTGATAAAAACACGAACATGCCATTGTTAAATATTTGTACATTTGTCTAGAACAAGTATTTCAAAGGATTATCAGAAATATTAGTATCTGGTTAGTGAGATTTGGGAAAATGCATTTTCTGATTTTCTACAATACATATAAATTAAGTGTGTAATAATCTGAGGCAGAAGGAGAGAAAGAAAGAAGACATATTTTTAGATGAATGCCAGAAACTGGGAGTAATCTGAGAGCTTCAAGGAGGTAAGCCTCAAAGGGAGCAGTCAGATTGTTGGTACTCTTTTTTTTCTCCACTGAGGTGCTCTCTGAGTGCACCTCTCTGCTCATCTCAAGGGATAAGTGTTCCCCTTTCCTATAAAGCCATTTTATCCAGATGTGACTATGGGCTGCAAAGGGCCCATCATCATTTCCCATGGGGCCCCCAAGAGACTAATTTCCCCTGGCACTCAGGGAATTCAGTATATACTGGGAACAATCTTACCTTCAACTCCCAGCTCCCTCTTCACCGGAAGGCAGTGCTAACCAGAATGTGTTGTCTTTAGTCCAAGGATAGCATCAGGTAACTAATCTGAAATGAAACAACACAACATTTTATGTATGGTTTGGCTGATAATCAGGACTACCAATGTCACCTGATCTCTTCATTTATCCGGACCAATTAGACCAATCATTTAAAACCTCTGATGCTGGCCGGGCGCGGTGGCTCAAGCCTGTAATCCCAGCACTTTGGGAGGCGAGGCGGGTGGATCACGAGGTCAAGAAATCGAGACCATCCTGGTCAACATGGTGAAACCCCGTCTCTACTAAAACTACAAAAAATTAGCTGGGCATGGTGGTGCATGCCTGTAATCCCAGCTACTCAGGAGGCTGAGGCAGGAGAATTGCCTGAACCCAGGAGGCGGAGGTTGCGGTGAGCGAGATCGCGCCATTGCACTCCAGCCTGGGTAACAAGAGCAAAACTCCGTCTCAAAAAAAAAAAAAAAAAAAAAAAAAAAAAAAAAACACCCCAAAAAAAAAAAAAAAAAAAAAAAAAAAAAAACAACCTCTGATGCTTATTTTAACAGCAGCTAACTGATAGAAATAATAACATTTCTTTTATTTTTTTGCTACTTTATTAAGATGTAATTGACATAGAAAAAACTGCATATTTAATTTCTACGAGTTGATGAGTTTGGAGATAAGTAACAGCCGTAAAACCATCACATCAATCCATATCATAAACATAGGCATCACCTCTAAAATTTCCCTCTTACTCTATTTGTGGTAATGAGAACACTTAAGATCTACCCTCTCAGCACATTTTCAAATACACAAAATAGTATTGTTAACCACAGTCATCATTTAGTAAAGTAGATATTTAGGACTTATTCATCTTGTATAACTGGAACATTGTACCCTTTGACCAAGAGCTATTAGTAGATATTAGTATATCCTCATCTTGGCTAATTGGTTAGTGGGATCCATAAGGCAGTAATAATGTTTAAGCAGAGAGTTGGTGGATGAATAACTAGCCCAGTGAAGGGAAAGTGCATGGAGAAAAGCTTCCAGGGCATGTGAAACAGTGTTTGTTAAGGCCTTGAGGTTGGAGTGATCCTTGCATCTTCACGGAACTGAAAGGAGGCCATTTTGGTTGGAAGAGAAGAACAAGAGAACAATGATTCAACATAAGTTAAAAATGAAGATCATATTAGCCAGTGCTTTACAGCCAATATGAGTGTTTGGATTTTATCACCATGAATATAGCATGAAGAAATTTGACTTAATGTTGATGTAATTTGGAAAATGAATTAGAAGAGGACTGAATAATGTGGGGAAATCCATTAAGACATTATTGAAATGTTGATATATGGATCTAGAGAATGACTGTGGGACTGGTAAGAAGTCAATGAAGTAGAAAGATATTCAGGATTTGGATTCAAAGGGATATAATATTTTTGCAAGTAGAGTTCATAAGGCAAACACGAATTTACTGAGCTCACTCCTCTCTACCCTGGCCATTTCTATTTCAATTGCACTAATGTTCCAGATTATTTTAGTTCTTTTCCTTTAAAGTGGTTCCTATTCCTACCACCCTTAACTTATTCTCTAAAGCAAATTAATGCATGCAATTATTTGTTTAGCCTGTTGTCCTGATCACTGTGAGATCGGAGAAAAGGCTTATCCTGTTCACTGTCATACCTGAGAACCTCCTTCAGTATGGTTTTTTCTCTCGAAGATGACTTTACACTAACCAACACATTGAAATGTCTGTGTGATGTTATTAATTTCCAATGAGAAATAGAATTATTGCATTGGCACAAATTATCTTGTCCAACTGAATAGTAAACATTACATGGGGAGAAACATATCAATTATATTTCTAGGTAAACAAGAAACAAAAGGCAAAAGCCTTAACTACAATATTCAAAAATTTTGTGTCTTAAGTTTGGATAGATAAATATCAATCTCCAAAAAACCAATTCATGACTTTAATAATCTCTGGTGTTTGGTGAGCTAGTTGGTTCTTCTCTATAAAACTGCTTGATTAATGCTGTTCTTTAACCTCTTTTATTCTTCACTTTTATCTCCTCTTACAAGTGGCGATTTTATGTGTGTGTGTGTTGGAGGGAGGGCATCTGTTTATAATCATGAATTTTGATCCTGGATTGGAATGAAATCTTGTCTCACCCAATAATTTTATGATATGGCAAGTTGTGTAACGTCTTTGAATCTAGAAATATTGTAGATATTTTATTTACAAAAGGTGAATAAAAATATGAGCTCAGATTCTTTGAATATTAAATAATGCATATGAAGATTGTAGTAAGTTTATGGTATATCATTGGTGGTCAATAAATAGTAATTATTTCCCATGGCTTATATTTGTAATCAGATTACATCAGTCAAATCTCAAATGTTTGGGAATCAGTATTTCTTATAAGGGTGTCCTTTTATGTCCTTTTTCTGATGTCTTGTGACAGAATTACTAATTATAAGAAGACAGACTTATTTTCCCCATTTCCCAGTAATGATAGGCACTCCCCCCACACACACTCTNAAAAAAAAAAAAAAAATTAAAAACTTAGCTGGGCATGGTGGCATGCATCTGTAATCCCAGCTACTCAGGAAGCTGAGGCAGGAGGATCACTTGAGCCTAAGAATTCAAGGCTGCAGTGAGGTATGAACGTGCCACTGCACTCTAACCAGGGAGATAGAGAGAGACCCTGTCTCTAAAAAAGAAAAATAAAAAAGCACCAAAGTCATGCAGAACTAGGTATGAAAGACAAGTAATAAAAGCTACAAATAAAAGCTGCATCATTGTTTTGAGATCTGGACAAATTTCAAGAATATTGAAAAGACGCATTTCAAAGTTCATTTTCATACCTCTGATTACTTACCACTCTCCTGTCCTTTATAGAGCTTCTATTTGTTTTCTTTATGATGGGGTAATGTTGGCCAAAGAGGCTATATGATAAGGGATTTACTACTAGTTTTATCTTCATACAATCAGAGCTCTGAGATGAAAATCAACTTGTTCCTTTTTAATCACTGGGTACAAAAGAACAAATGAAGTTGCTTATGTATATAACATGATGATTTTTGTCTTTCTAGGTGATGGCTGAAAGCAACACATTTTGCTCAACTAAGGATAAATAATACTATAATACCTAACTCACACTGCACACTTAACAAAAGCAATTAATCATCAGCCTAAGATTGCTACTTTTTATAACAGGTACAGATACAATTTTTAATATTGACCAGCAAATAAATCTAGAAATTGTGATCATTCTTCAGTCTTCATTTTAATTGAATTTAAATTTGTGTTTTTCCCCAACAGCCTTGTATATAGGTTAATAAAACGGTCATATTTGAAAACAGATTCTTAAATTTTAAAATGTTTGCAGTCAAATGACAGTTTATCAATAAAGATTTAAAACTATCTCTTAACCTGTCAGTTTGTAAGATGTTAATCAATCCATTATACTGGTTGCCTGTAAGAAAATGATATGAAGGGCCGGGTGCGGTGGCTCAAGCCTGTAATCCCAGCACTTTGGGAGGCTGAGGCGGGTGGATCATGAGGTCAAGAGATCGAGACCATCCTGGTCA
>NW_016108975.1:0-1839 GCF_001604975.1 Cebus imitator | reverse complement strand
AAAAAAAAAAAAAAAAAAAAAAAAAAAGGAACAACAAAAAAAGGAAGAAAAAATAAAGATTTATTCTCTCGTGTAATTAAAAGTCCGGACCGTAGCCCTGGCTTCAGGTACAACTGGATCTGGGTGCCCAAAATGTGTCACAGGATTCTGTCTCTGCTCCTTGGCCTGCCTTCCTTTGTGTGGACCTCACCTCAGGTGGGCTTCCTAGACAGGGACAAACTGGATAGCAGCACATCTAAAGTGACATTCTGCCAGTTTAACAAACCAGTGAAAAGAAAGCTGCTCCTTTCCAGTAGTTCCTGCTGATGTCCAAGAACTGATGCCAATTGGCTCACCTTTGCTCACTTATTCATCCTAAATCAATCACATGGTCATGAGATAAAACCCCCAATAACCCAGGCTAGTTCATATCTCCACCCATGAAGCCAAAAGGTGGGTTAAACTCTATCTAAACCACCTAGACCAAGAACTTGGCAGAAGAGCTCCCCAAAAGAAAGTAGAAATGTTATGGGAAACAACGTATACTAGAAAGGCAAAAACATCTGATGCTTGCTATGGCCCCATCTCACCTTTGATTCCCATCAGTTTTCTAATGAGAGTACAGACACTGTGTTTACCAAATTGGGGTCTCACCCACCTACCTGTCTGTTCATCACAAGCATCTGGCCATGTGAACCCTCTTTCATTAGATATCAGCTAGTCCTGTCTCATGGTTATGAATTTTCATGTGCAGAGGGCATGGGGGCACAGGCTCACATCAACATGCTTCAGAGATGACTCAGCCAGGGTAGGTGCTGCCCAGTATGATGGCACTGTTTCTAAAATGCCTGCCCGTCCCTTCCTGATTTGCTTCCATCACATCCTCTGACATCAAGAAGTACATTTAGCACAAACAAGGTAGATGAGAAATGAGCTGTCACAGCTTATTCACCACATTCTGCTGCAACTTATAAATCAGAGTACAATTCAAAATGATTTCTTTAGCCTTTCCATCTTAAAAAAAAAATAAGAAGAAAGGGAAATGAAAAAAATATGAAGGATAATCAGCTCCAGCCCAATCAATAGCAAGGAAGCCTGCCTGACTCTGCCAATTAATTGTGTTTCTTGGCTATGAGATGTCCAGTGACGGGGGCTTGGAAAGAGGTTAGCCAAAGTGGAAAGCAGATTCACCGTAACTTCAGGCCCAAGGGGCCTAGAGTTAGCAACTCCCAGCTGACGATTATCACTGGTTGAGGACATTGGTGGGCCACTGGATTCCTCGGCTGCTTTGCAGTTCTCTAGCCTCTGTGCACCATAATGTTTCCCTAAAGGAAACTAGAGGTATGGTTACCAAAAGAAGATAACATATTCTAGGTAGGCAAAAACAAGAAAAAAGAAACTACAATCAGTTAAAAGCCTGACGTAGAGTAGTTGGAAAAGGTTTTCTTAAAGCATTATGGTGAGGTCATTATTTAATAAATGGTTGTTTATAATTAGCAATCACATGTGATGCTGTAATCCTGCAGGCCTCCCATACATGGCCATTACTAACTTGTAAATATATTATTCTAAATAGAATAGGTCAGGCATGGTGGCTCCCACCTGTAACCCCAGCACTTTGGGATCCTCCACAGGCAGGAGGATCACTTGTTGTCAGGAGTTCAAGACCAGTCTGGCCATCATGACAAAACCCTGTCTCTATCAAAAATACAAAATTTAGTCAGGCATGGTGGCACGGGCCTGTAGTCCCAGCTACTCGGGAGGCTGGGGCAGGAATCACTTGAACCCGGGAGGCAGAGGTTGCAGTGAGCCAAGATCGTGCCACTGCATTCCAGCCTGGGTGACAGAGCAAGACTCTGT
>NW_016108974.1:3524-6692 GCF_001604975.1 Cebus imitator | reverse complement strand
AAAAAAAAAAAAAAAAGGTCAAAGTTCTAAGAACCATTCTCTGAGAAAAGAACCTTAGAGAATGGCTGACTCCAGGGCTGGAGCAGAGGAAGTACAAATGGTGCCCAGAACAGGCTACTTAAGGGATGGAGACAGATGAAAATGACAGTTTGAAGAAGCTCCTACTGGCTCGACTGACGGCAATTTGAGTATTGCAATGAATAATAACAGGAATGGAGAATAAAACATCGAGTAAGAATTCAGAAGTCCACATTCAAAATACAAAAATAGGCTGGGCTTGGTGGCTCACGTCTGTAATCCCAGCACTTTGGGAGGCCGAGTTGGGCAGAATACTTGAGGTCAAGAGTTCGAGACCAGCCTGGTCAACATGGCAAAACCCTGTCTCTACTAAAAATACAAAAAATTAGCCAGGCATGACCACGTGCACCTGTAGTCCCAGCTACTGTGGAGGCTGAGGCAGGAGAATCGCTTGAATCCGGGAGGCAGAGATTGCAGTGAACTGAGATTGCACCACTGCACTCCAGCCTGGGGGAAAGAGCAAGACTGTCTGAAAAAATAAATAAATAAAATAAAAATTAATTGATTCATGAGGAGAAGGGGAATCCATACTTCACAGCAGAATGCCAACTGATAGATGTAGAAGATGACAGAGTTCAAAAACCATCTAATTTTTCAATCATCTTCTCAACAGTTGATTCAAGCAAGACTAATAAATGGTTCTAAAACTTGTGGCTGAAAGTTTGTTGGGAAACAGGCTATTTTACAGAGGTTCAAAGTATATTCCCACAGGCTACTTCTTTTTTTGTTTGGTTTTGAGACGGAGTCTTGCTCTGTCACCTAGGCTGGAGTGCAGTGACACAATCTCGACTCACTGCAACCTCTGCCTCCCGGTTCTCCAGCCTCAGATCCAGAGTAGCTGAGATTACAGGTGCACGCCACTCCGCACAGCTAAGTTTTGTATTTTTAGTAGAGACAGAGTTTCACCACGTTGGCCAGGATGGTCTTGATCTCCTAACCTCGTGATCCGCCCACCTCTGCCTCCCAAAGTGCTGGGATTGCAGGCGTGAGCCACCGCGCCCGGCCTACTTCTTAATTACAAAGAGAATACTGTGCAGGAGCCTTACAGACACCATCTTACCCAAGTGCTCAAAGTTAACGTCACCAGTGATGACAAAGCAGTATTATGTGCCTCCTGATGGGCTGCACCGAGAGACACATGCCACTTCAGAGCTGTCCCCAGCAGGCACGTATGAGGCCACTCTAACCACAAGGAAACATCAGAAGTAACCCAAATGGGCTGGGCACAGTGGCTCACGCCTGCAATCCCAGCACTTTGGAAGGACAGGCAGGTGGATCACTTGAGGTCAGGAGTTTGAGACCAGCCTGGCCAACATGGTGAAATCTGGTCTCTACTAAAACTAGAAAAAAAAAATTGGCTGGCATGGTGGTGCATGCTTGTAGTCCCAGCTACTTGGGAGGCTAAGGTGGGAGAATCACTTGAACCCAGGAGGTGAAGGTTGCAGTGAGCCAAGATCATGCCACTGAACTCCACCCTGGGCTACAGAGCAAGATTCCGTTTTAAAAATAAATAATTAAAAGGCCAGGCCGGGCACGGTGGCTCACGCCTATAATCCCAGCACTTTGGGAGGCCAAAGTGGGCAGATCACCTGAGGTCAGGAGTTCAAGACCAGCCTGGCCAACATGGCAAAACCCCCATCTCTACTAAAAATACAAAAATTAGGTGGGCGTGGTGGTGCACGCCTGTAATCCCAGCTACTTGGGAGGGTGAAGAGGGAGGATCACTTGAACCCAGGAGCAGAGGTTGCAGTGAGCTGGGATCATGCTATTAAAAACAAGAAAAGGAAACAGAGTAAGATTCTGTCTAAAAAAAAAAAAAAAAGAAAAAAGAAAAAAGAATGTTATTAAGGGCATTATTGCTGAATTTTGAAGGTGAATGGTGTATAACATCTTAGTAGTTTATCAACTTTCCCCCTCCTGCATTTGGTCATTTATTGTGATTATGTAACAGTATGTCTTAGAACGGAGGTCCCCAACCCTGGGACCATGGACCTAAATGTCCATTAATAGAAGTGTGGTTAAACAAACTAAGGCACAACCACACTCCAGAATATTCTACAGGTGATAAAGAGCGTGAGGATCACTGGAGCCCAGGAGTTCGAGAGCAGCCTGGGCAACATGGCGAGTCTCCATTTCTACAAAAAATACAAAAATTAGCTGGGCATGGTGGCACGCACCTGTAGTCACAGCTACTCAGGAGGCTGAGGTGGGAGGATCGCTTGAGCCTGAGAAGTTGAGGCTACAGTGAGCCATGACCACACCACTGCACTCCCGTCTAGGTGACAAAGTGAGGCCCTGTCTCACAAAAAAAGAAAAGAAAAAAAGAAAACACTTTGTGTTGTTGAGGCTACAGGGAAAGAGGCCCTTGTGCTGAACACTGAGGAAGCAGATCTCATAAACCTCTTTGGAGTGTAATTTATCGAGACAAATTTCAAATGTACCTTTCTTTTGACCCAGTGAGGAGGATCCACTTTCCTCTAGATATTGGCTTATCAGGGGCCAAACAACATACGTCAGGGAGAGTCACTGTTGCATGTGGTAAGAGGAAAAGATTGGAAAAGATATGGCTTTTGGTTGGACGTGGTGGCGCCGGCCTGTAATCCCAGGATTTTGAGAGGCTGAGGCAGGTGGATCACTTGAGGTCAGGAGTTCGAGACTAGCCTGGCCAACATGGTGAAACGCTGTCTTGACTAAAAAATACAAAAATTAGCTGGGTGTGGTGGCATGCACCTGTAGTCCCAGCTACTCAGGAGGCTGTGGCAGGGGAATCGCCTGAACCCAGGAGGCAGAGGTTTCAGTGAGCCAAGATTGCGCCATTGCACTCCAGCCTGGACGACAGAGCAAGACTCCATCTCTACATAAATAAATAAATAAATAAATAAATAAATAAAGCAAAATCAAATAAAATACATTGAATTATAACAATAGCACCTAAGCTGACAGTTATCAAAATGTTTTTATTTATTTATTTATTTATATTTATTTTTTATTTTTTTTGAGATGGAGTTTCACTCTTGTTACCCAGGCTGGAGTGCAATGGCACGATCTCGGC
Source organism: Cebus imitator (assembly GCF_001604975.1). NCBI lineage: Eukaryota > Metazoa > Chordata > Mammalia > Primates > Cebidae > Cebus > Cebus imitator. Next base: position 3,562 of record NW_016108974.1, on the reverse strand, counting down.
TCACCGCAACCTCCGCCTCCTGGGTTCAGGCAATTCTC
>NW_016108974.1:0-1234 GCF_001604975.1 Cebus imitator | reverse complement strand
AATTAGCTGGGCATGGTGGCATGCGCCTGTAGTCCCAGCCACTTGGGAGGCTGAGGCACGAGAATCGCTTGAACCTGGGAGGGGGAGGTTTCGGTGAGCCGAGATCACGTCACTGCACTCCAGCCTGGGCAACAGAGGGAGACTCTCTCAAAAAACAAACAAACAAAAATCAAAAAGAGGTCAGGAATGGTGGCTCATACCTGCAATCCCAGCACTTTGGGAGGCTAGGGTGGATGAATTGTTTGAGCCCAGGAGTTTGAGACCAGCCTGGACATCATGGCAAAACATCATCTCTAGAAAAAATACAAAAATTAGGTGGGTGTAGTGTCGCACCCTTATAGTCTCATTACTAGGGAGGCTGAGGTGAGAGGATTACCTGAGCCCAGGGAGATCGAAGCTGCAGTGAGCAGTGTTCACACCTACCACTGCACTCCAGCCTGGGTGACAAAGTGAGACCAAAACATACACAGAAAAAAAAAAGGCATATAATTGTGAATTGTCTAGTGGCACTAAACATTCTTTTTCTTTCTTTTTTTTTTTTTTGAGACGGAGTCTCGCTGTGTTGCCCAGGCTGGAGTGCAATGGTGCAATCTTAGCTCACTGCAACCTTGGCCTCCTGGGTTCAAGTGATTCTCCTGCCTCAGCCTCCCGAGTAGCTGGGACTACAGGCGCCCATCACCATGCCCGCCTAATAACACTCATTTTCTTAATTCATGCCTTTTCCCTATCCCTGTTCTTAAGGCTGTGGTTTGGGAGAAAATATGCCATGTCATCTGCCGCCTGATGAAACTTGTTCCCTTTGCCCCACATGGGAAATTACCCAGCCCCTGTGCAGACCACACTGTTCTCGGCCCATAATGGGACTTCCTCCACATCCTTGTGCCTGGAGATGGAGGCAAAAATAACACAGAATGTGGCTGAGCAATCCTGGGCAAGTCATTTAACTTTCCTTGATGCTCAAAAGCCAGGCTGCAAGTCATCACACTTAACCATGTCACTTGACAGATACTAAAGTACAACCTTATCTACAAATACAATTGTCACTGTCACTTAGGAATAGGTGACATAAGTTATCAGACCCCAGACAGAGGAGGTATGAGGCAACTAACAATACTACTAATAAAATTACCAGGGAAGTTACCGGGAAACTTCATAACTTCATACTTCCCCATGAATTTCAGTGACTGTGTTCCTGATCTTTCCTGGCTTACTTCTTGGTTTGTATACCTTTTTT
>NW_016108973.1:0-6696 GCF_001604975.1 Cebus imitator | reverse complement strand
GGGCAGCTTCCTGCACTGGGACAATGGGAGGCTCTTCCCTGTGTCCACGAAAGAGCCTCCTCTGTGTCCAGCCGGGCAGTTCCTGGCAGGGCCTCAGGTGGGAGGGGCTGGGTCCACGCTGGCAGCCAGGGTCGGGGCTCTGGGACAATGTCGGGAGGGAGCTGAGCACTGCAGACAGCTGTGCCCGGAGGCAGGTGTATGGCCTGTGGGGCAGGCAGGGGGCCAGACAGCTCCCAGGTAGCCCCGGGACGCAGCAGATGCTGCACCAGTGTGGGGCTGTCTGCTCTGGGGAAAGAAGGTCACTGCAGCCCTGACCCCTCCCCCTGCCACTGCTGTCCCCTCGTCACACTCACTCACTGGGGGCACTGGCGTCACCACGTGTCACTCCTGGGGGCACTACTGTCACCATGTGTCACTGGAGGTACTACCATCCCCACCTGTCATTCCCTGGGGGCACAGTGGTCCCCATGTGTCACTCCTGGGGGCACCCCTGTCCCATGTGTCACTCCCATATCAAGTGCCTGGTATGGGAACCAAGGAGGGAGGACAAGCTGGGACCCAGCCCCACTGCCTGTGTCTTCCTGGCAGATGGGGCCTCCCGGGGCCGGGCTCCTCTCTTCTTTGGGAAGGGTCTGGCTTTAGGACGTGCTGGAGCCAGTCTGAGCAGAGCACCCCAACCTCCCCGCCCCGAGGCAACAAGCGGAGACAACAGACACAAAGCTAGCAAGGTTTATAAGCTTCTGTGGGCGGTGCTCGGTGCTGGCCCTGGCGGGGACACATGCCCCCGGGTAGGCTGGGATCCCGGCGGCGCCGAGGTCCCTGGCCACAGGTGGAATGTGGTGAGAGCCTGCAGAGGACGAGGGGCAGGACTGAGGACCCCCGAGCTGGGCTCAGGTCTCCACCAACAGCCAGATGCAGACTCCCTCCCAGGAGCCAGGAGCCTGGTGCCGGCAGGGGAAGTGGCTCCCTGAGGGCTGAGAGCTGCCGTGGTTTGTGTGGCTTTCAAGACCCTGAATGCAGCCCGCTGTGGCCACGCTTCCTCCCCCCAGCTCTCCGCAGCTCAGGGGGGACCTCGGGGCAACCATGCAGATGCCAGGGAGCAGCAGAGGCTACAGAAACAGAGGCCTGGGTGGCGTGGACGGGGCTGGGGGTGCAGGGTGCAGCTGCATCGGAAACTAGGAAAGCCAAGGAAGCGGCTTCTCCTCTTCCCAGAAGTCTCCAGAAGGAAAAAGAGTGGCCGGAGACCTCCGTTTCCTCCGCCTGGGACCTGGATGGCAGTGAAAGCCTGAGAAACCTCCTCAGTTCATAAACATGCCCAGGGGCCCGTTAAGCTGACAGCCCCCCAACAAATGATGAGGAGCTTTTAGACAACTCTGGTCTACTAAAAACTGGATCCGCGATGGTGGCAGAGGCTGAGCACAGGGCCTGCCACCACCCTTCCACCCAGAGGGAGATGCCATAGCCACTGGAGCAGTGGGAGGGAGGCCAGGCCTTTCCCGACTCCCTCAGGGTTTGAGCAGACCCCGTTGCTGCATGACACAGATTTCTGAGGATGTGGAATTAACTGGAAACAGCTGAGGGTGGAAGAAGGAACAAGAGGGAAGGAGGCCGGGCACTGCGGCTCACACCTGAATTCCAGCACTTTGGGAGGCTGAAGTAGGAGGATCATGCAAGCCCAGGAGTTCAAGACCAGCCTGGGCAATAAAGTGAGACTCCTGTCTCTACAGAAAAATACAAAAATTAGCTGGGCATGGTGGGATATGCCTGTAGTCCCATAGTCCTGGCTACATGGGAGGCTAAGGCAGGAGGACTGCTTGAGCCCAGGAGTTTGAGGCTGCAATGGGCCATGTTTGGGCCATGGGTGACAGAGTAAGACCCCATTTCAGAGAGAGAGAAAGAGAGAGAGAGAGAGAGAAAGAAAGAAATAGGCCAGGCATGGTGGCTCACGCCTGTAATCCCAGCACTTTGGGAGGCTGAGGTGGGTGGATCACAAGGTCAGGAGTTCGAGACCAGCCTGGCCAATATGGCAAAATCTTTTCTCTACTAAAAATACAAAAATTAGCTGGTATGGTGGTGCATGCCCATAATCCCAGCTACTTGGGAGGCTGAGGCAGGAGAATTGCTTGAACCTGGGAGGTGGATGTTGCAGTAAGCCAAGATCACACCACTGCACTCCAGCCTGGGCAACAGAGTGAGACTCTGTCTCAAAAAAAAAAAGAGAGAGAGAGAGAAATAGAGAGAGGGAAAATAGCACTGAAAGAGGGTGTGGGGTTTTGTCGCAAAGCAAACTAGATAGAGATATTCAGGGGACAGTCAGGAGTCCTGGTCCCATGATAGCCTCACCTCCATCAGCAGAAGGGGAGCCAGGCCAGGGGCAAGGGCAGGTACCCTCTTGTGAGGCCAAAAGGACCAGGGCCAGCCTTTCTGTTGGGGGATGAGGCAGGAAGCCAGCCGGGGGCCAGAGGGGATGGAGCTCAGGTGCCGACTGGCCGAGAGTCAGCAAGATGTGGTCGCGCTGGCTGAGCCCGGCTCATCTGATGACCATGGCCATGGCTGCTGGGTGTGACCAGCCACAGGTGACCAGCGTGGCCTCCTTCCCCTGCTGGTCCCGGTGCCTCTGTGTAGGGGCACACGGCAACGTGCTCAAGCTTACGTCCAAGGCATTGGAGGCCGGGGTATGGACAACGCTGAGGCGCTGCGCGTGCTGTTTGTGCGTGAGAATGAAGCTCCTTGACCCTGAAAACAGGACGGGGAGTGGGGTGTGTGGTGTGATGAGGGGCGCTGAAACAGCCTCCTGAGAATGCAGCTTGAGTGTGTGCAAGGCCACGGGGCCTCCGCAGCCCACCGCACGTGACATCCAGTGGATGCCTGCAGCTCATACAAGCCCTTTCGATAAATGCCTGGCGGACGGCTGCGGGGTGGACTCTCTCGGAAGAGCTACCCCAGCCCCGCTTGGCTGGAACTGCCTGAGGACTTCGTTCTCTGTGTTCACTGCAAGCTGTAAGCGCTGCACCTCTGAGCATTAGTCTATATAACCAGGGAAGTTATCTGTGTTGTATCCTGAATTTTTCTGTTCTCATATCCCAATGGGAAATTTATCTGTTTAAGATTAATCCCCTCATGGGCAAAACAAAAAACAAATGATATGTGAAATAAACTGCTTTTGTACAGGATGGCTGGGTGTCACCTGTGATGCCAGCTCTTTGGGAGGCTGTATCTCCCCAAAGCAAGCAGCAGTCCGTCCCGCCCGGGGCACGCAGGCTCCCGCCTCCCCTGGGGTCTCACGTTGCTGGACCTTGGTGTCTGCTGCACAGGTGGGGATGTCCCAGGCCCAGAAGCCACGGATGAGCCTTGGGTTGAAGGAGTGAGTCTCTGAGAGCTGGGGAGGGGACAGAGGCCGTGCAGGAGGTGGGAGTGCAGGTGAGGCAGCGGGGAGGGGTCCTCAGGCCCACGTGGAGGAGAGTGTGGCCAAGCGGCTCCCAGAGAAAAGGGGGAGGCTGTGTGGAGTGGGAATCCCGGACCCAGCTGTGGGGGTCCAGGTGCCGGGGGACCTGGTCCACCAGCCTGAGCAGCAGGAGCTCCTGTGACCAGGCCACACCAGCCCAAGCAGAGGCATGGGAGTCCCCAGAAGTCAGGGCCATGACCACCCCAGGACATGAGGACCAGACAGAGGGACATTTCCCACCCTTAAGTCTTTTCTCCAACAATTCCATGAATTTGTAAACGTCACTTAATCTTCACAAGAATGTGTGGGATTTTGTTTTTATTTTTTTATTTTTATTGAGACGGAGTCTCCCTTTGTCACCCAGACTGGAGTGCAGTGGTGCAATCTCAGTTCACTGCAGCCTCCACCTCCCGGGTTCCAGTGATCCTCCTGCCTCAGTCTCCCGGGCGGCTGGGATTACAGGCACGTGCCATTATGCCCTGACAGTTTTTGTATTTTTGGTAGAGATGGGGTTTCATTATGTTGGCCAGGCTGGTCTCGAACTTCTGACCTCAGGTGATCTACCTACCTGCCTCAGGCTTTCAAAGTGCTAGGATCACAGGCATGAGCCACTGCACCCAGCCAAGAATGTGGATTTGATGGGACCCCTGATGTGCTGCCCTTGCAAAATGAAGACTCAGAAAAGGGGAATTCCCCTCAGCTCGTGCCAAACCTGAGCTCCCCAGGGGCAGAAGCTGTCTCTGGGAGATGAAGACACTCAGCAAAACCCACCCAAAACCCTGGCCCTGGGAGAGCTGGGATGGGACCTCCGCCTCACCAAGATGCCTGTCGGCCTCTGAGCAGTCACCCTGCAGCGGGCAAGGAGACACCAGCTCTGCCTGCAGGAGTGAGTTTGCCCGAGCACTGCTTGGCACTCCTTCTCTACCCAGGGGGCACCACCGAAGGCACAAGGGGGACCCCTTCAGCCATGGCATCCTCTGGGGCTTGGGTCACTGCTGTGAGACGGGTGCCAGGCTGTGCATCCAGTCCAGGGTCTGGAGACCGTGGCTGTCGTGTGTGCCCACCTCACTCTTCCGAAGCTTTCACCTTCTCGGCAGGTGCAGAGGCCACCTGGGTCCCCTGGGCTCACAGCGCAGACAGTGGGCTCAGCTCCAGGGTCAGCGGGAGTGGCTGCATCATGGCTGTGGCCCCGAGTCAGGCCGGGCTTGTGCTGGCAGGCTGGCCAAGGCGACTCTGGCCCTCTGGCTGCCTGTTTATTCTGTGACTCTGGGCTGACCGGGAAACGGGTGAGTTTCCAGCTCACCTGCTTTTCACAGTGGCCATGGACCATTGCAGCGGAGGTGGGGCCGTGCCGGAAAACGATGAGCACTCCATAAAGCATCCAGTTTGTCCATCTTGGACGCTGTTTTCCTAAAGCTTCGCCTCAAGGGAGAATGTCACCGAAGCAGGAGGAGTGAAAGTGTCCTTAGAACAGCAGCAAACACATGCCCTGCTGGCTCCTCGGCCCCTCGTGTCTGGCTGTGCTGCTGGCTGGCACTCCATCCCCACCACTGGCATGTGGCTTCATGAGGATGGGAGCAATGACAGCTTCCCCACAGCACCCAGGCCCCGCTGAACCACAAGCAGTGCTCATCGCAGCCACGTCAGTCCTGAACCCACACAGCAAAGGCCATGTCTGGCTGTCCCTTCCTGGTCGGCCTCTCAGCCCCAGGCCCTGAGGCCCCGTCTGTGCTTCCCAGGGAAGGCTTTTCTTGGATTCTGCTTTCCTTCCTCCCCTCCCTCCCCCCTCCTGCCCTCTGTCTCTCTCCATGCCAAAATGGCTCTGCTTTTGTTCCTCTTCTGGAAGATCCCAGCCTCTCCTGGTGTCTTGGGTGCCCTTTTTTGACCTCCGAAGCTTCATCCTGGATGTGCATCTCCTGAATTCTTGGTTCTTGTATCCGGCTCCCAAATGGACACCTCCCTCCTGATGCCCCACAGCTCTGACCCTCAGGATACCTCTGAACAAGCCTATACCTCTACAAATAGCCTTGGTATCGTCAGTATTTCCATCTTCCTCCAACTGGCCTCTCCATTTTGCCTGTAAGTTATGACTTATCTTTCAGACCTAGCTCCTCCTGCCCAGTCTCCCTGCTGTTTCTCTATTCCCCAACTTCATTAGTGTTTTAAAAATAGGGACATTGCTTGATGTGCCTCCTAGCGGGCTCCCCTTCAGCCCCATCTGTTAAACTCTGTTTTGCTGATAATGGATACACAGTGGATGGTTGGATGGATGAATGGGCAAATGGATGGATAATTGAATGGAATTAATAAATGGATAAATGGATGGATGGATGAAGGGATGATGGATGGATGGGTGGTTAGATGGGCAGAGAATAGATGGGTAGATGGATGATTAGATGGAATAAATGAATGAGTGGGTGGATAGATGTATGGGTGGATGCATAGATGACTGTGTGGAATTGAGGCAGGAAAAGAATAGAAGGAATCAGAAGTTGAATAAAGGGCAGAATGAGTAAAAGCAGAGAGCAGAAACAAGGCGAAGGGGCGGGTGAGCAAGAAGCAAGACAGGAGACAGAAGCTCAGCAGCCAAAGTGAAAGTAAGATAAAAGATGAGGAAGACACTCCATGGCCAGCAAGCTCTGAACCAAACCAGTATGGGGGACTGCCTCAAAGATAGGCATGCACAGTAGAGAGAAAAGGTATCATTATCGTGACCCCATACGATAGTCAGCTCAGCGAAGCTCACGCATATGGATTGCATATTGTTCATGTACTTAAAATTATGGGATAGAGGCAATGAGTGACTGCACAGGGCCAAAGTAAATAAGCAACCGACCTACTAATCAAAAGGCAGGCATTGGCTGAAGATCAGGCAGCCTTGGGAAGAAAAGAAAAGGAAACACATTGAAAGACTCAAAGTATACAGAACTAATGCTGATCTCATCTTGCAGAGGTCAACCCACTCCCGCCTCTGTCAGAGTGCTACTGTGCTTAATACGTTTTTGCTGCTCGCTTTGCTGTTTGTGTGTGCCGCGTCAAATTCTTTGTTCAGGACACCAAGAGCCTGGAATGCACAGCACCATCCGGTAACAGAATGAACAGATGGTTGAATGGATGATTGGACGGAAGGGATGGGTAGATGAATAGATGCATGGATGGATGGGCAGATGGATAGATGGTGGATGGGTAGTGGATAGGTGGTGGGTGGATGGTGGATGGGTAGTGGGTAGGTGGTGGGTGGATGGTGGATG
>NW_016108972.1:0-6701 GCF_001604975.1 Cebus imitator | reverse complement strand
CTGAGTAAAAGTCTTGGTCTGTCACCCAGGCTGGAGTGCAGTGGCGTGATACCAGCTCACTATAACCTCTACCTCCCAGTTTCAAGCAATTCTTGTGCCTCAGCTTCCCAAGCAACTTGGACTAAGGTGTGTGCCACCACACCTAATTTTTGTATTTTTAGTACAGACAGGGTTTCACCATGTTGGCCAAATCATCTTCAACTCCTGGCCTCAAGTGTCCACCCACCTTGGCCTCTCAAGCTGCTGGGATTACAGGTATGAGCCACCTCACGTAGCATAATAAGCAAGAATAAAATTCTTAAAAAAGGACACAAATATTTACAGTATAAATATATAATCTACGTACATTATAGGTTGGAAGCACAATATAACCTTGTACCATGTAATAGAAATGTAGATAAGTTCTTTCTTATGTATTTTTTATATTTAACAATTTTTTTTTTTTTTTTTTTTTTTACAATGAGCATGTAATACATTTAAAATAAAATGGTCTTGTCTTGGGGTAGAAGAGGTGAAAGGGGAGGCAGGGGAGCAGACACACTCAGTGTAACTTTATGTAAATATATTGCAATTTCTCACTTTTTGGCTTTTTCATTTCTCTAAAAATGTTTCTATATTGTACCAATCCCTGCTCCACTTGCTTTAGATTCAATGCTCCTAACATAGAAGGGTCCGTGTCATAAAAGCCATCAAAAACTGTCTTGAATAATCAGAATGCTTCCGTGGGATTACCTGGCGTCAGCTCTGGCACGACTTCTACTGTGTCTTCCTCCTTGTCATTTGGCTCTGGTTCAGAAGCACTCACCTCCTTCAAGTCACCTTCTGTTAATTCCTCTGGTGCGGTGACTATTAGTACTTGAATTTTTAAATTTTTTAAAGAAGATGAGGTCTTACTATGTTGCTCAGGATGGTCTCAAACTCCTGGCCTCAAGCTATGCTCCCACCTTGACCTTCCAAACTGCTGGAAATACAGGCATGAGCCACTGAACTGGCCCAAGATCCATACCTTGAAACCCTTCATCCTCTACCTTTTTTTTTTGGCCATATCCACAATCTCTTTCACAATTTCCTAGACTGGCTCTGTCGTAAATCCTGTGAAAACATCTGGACATAGTTTTCTCCAGTAGAAATATATTGTTTTGGAGGTTGATTGCTTTCATGACTTCCATCTATAACAACAATGGCATGTTCAATGGTATAATCCTTCCAGACGCTCATGATGTTTTCTTCTATCAGGGTGGAACACAATCCTTGGTGACAATCCTTTCTTCTGAGTCCTGAAAGTAATGAGCCTTAAAGGTCCTTATGAACCCTCATGTAGAGCCTGAATTAGAGACGTTTGGGTACAAGTAGACCACTTTGACACCTTGGATGTTTAAATCATGGGGTTCTGGGTGGCCAGGGTCACTGTCCAAAATCAAAACAACTTTAAAAGACAGTTCCTTGCTGGCTAGGTACTTCCTGACTTCAGTGACAAAGCATCAGTGGAACCAATCCAGAAAAAAAGGTTATCATTGTCTAGGCCTTATGTACAATTAAAAAACGAGCAGCTGATGTTTACCTTTTCCCTTCAAGGCTCAAAGTAACAGCTTTAAAGACAAGGGCGGTCGCGATCATAAACCCTATTGCATTTGCTCAAAACAGTAGAGTTAGCCTATCCCTTTCTGCCTTAAAGCCTGGTGCTTGCTTCTTGTGATGGTTAATACTAAGTGTCAACTTGATTGGATTGAAGGATGCAAAGCATTGATCCTCAGTGTGTCTGAGACAGTCTTGCCAAAGGAGATTAACGTTTGAGTCAGTGGGCTGGGAAAGGCAAACCTACCCTTAATCTGGGTGGGCACCATCTAATCAGCTGCCAGCACAGCCAGAATATAAAGCAGGCAGAAAACGTGAAAAGACTAGACTGGCTTAGCCTCTCAGCCTACAACTTTCTCCTGGGCTGGATGCTTACTGCCCTTGAACATTAGTTAGTCAGCTTTGGGACTCAGACTGGCTTCCTTGCTCCTAAGCTTACAGTTGGCCTATTGTGGGACCTTGTGATCATGTGAGTTAATACTTCTTAATAAACTCTTATTTAGATATATATACATAATAATATATATCTATATATCCTATTAGTTCTGTCCCTCTAGAGAACCCTGACCCTGACTAATACACTTCTTTTCCTTACTAACAAATGTCCTTTGTGGCTTTTTTTTTTTTTCCCCCAGAATGGGGCACATTTGTCTGCATTAAAAACCTGTTCAGGCAGATAGCCTTTCTCCTCTATTATTTTCTTAATGGTGTCTGGGAACTTGTCTGCTGCCTCTGGTTCTCCTGTTATCTTGACATTTTTAAAGCCAAACCTCCTTCTAAAATTATCAAGCTATCCTTTGCTGGCATTAAATTCTCCCGCTTTAGATCCTTCACCGTCCTTTAAAGTTGTCATATAATAACTTGGCTTTTTCTAGAATCATAGTAGAGTCTGTAAGTATGCCTTTTTATAAAGGTATTTTGCAAAAAATGCAAAGTTTTAATGTCTGCCAGTGTAGCTGCAGAAACAGCTTCACAAATTTCCTTTTTTTTCCCCCCAATGTTACTTAGACTTTATTTATACTGAAATGATAGACAACTGCAGTTACAGATTTCAATCTACCATACGTATCAAGCAAATCAACTCTTTCTTGTAATGTCATGACTTTTCTCTGCTTCTTGGGAGCACTTCCAGTATCACTAGCTGCACTACATAGGGGTTGCATGGTATTATTTAATGTTTATAGTGCTGTACTACCCACAATAAAAAATACATGAGAATCTAACTGCAAAAGATCACTTTTTGTGATCTACTAAAGAGACAAGCTGTTTATGCAGAGATGATTAGCATTATATGGCATTTTAAGTAGATACCTGCAACACTTTAGCTCATCATAATAGCAACACGAGGTGGCTACAAAATTATTACAGTAGTACAGTAAGTATCATAGTTAGTTTTATGCAATTTGATTGAAAACTGCATCTTTACATTTGTTTATATTTCTCTTGACTCCAAACGGCACTACATAAAGTCTGTAAGGGTTTATATAAGTTTTGATAAATTTTAACTTTTTATGGTAGATTTGTGTATATTTTATGGTAGTAAATGATGAAATAGACTAATATCTACATTTTATGCATTCATGACATACTTTAGATTTTTTGGATATTTCTAAGCTATGCAGTTGTGAGTTTTTTCCAAATTGTCTCAATCTCCAGAAAATTTTCTCATTTATTTAAAATCTGCATTTTAGTGGATCCATGCAGTTCAAACCCATGTTGTTCGAGAGTCAATTGTATTAGAAACTGAAATATGTCATGCATATTACCATTCCAATTTTCACTTTCTATCTGAAGTTCCTCCAAGCCTGCCCTCTTCTTATTCACATAGTGCTAAATGTAGTCACATAATTTTTATGAAGCCAATTATGCTTTGAAAGGCCCCTGTAAAGAGACTGCTAGATTGTAAATAAGGACCTTCCACGCCTTGCTATCACTTTAATTTTACCTTGTTCTCCACCACTCTTTTCTATACCAGGTTTTGATCTTTTCTTTCTCTCTCTTTCCATAACATAAGTCAGACTCCACACAGCCCAAATGAACTGCATCTGAATTGGGAAAACATGTTTTAAAAAATATAATTTACCCAGTCTCTTTTCTCTGTCTCATTAATATTGTCTGTGACTACATAAACCACCATATATGCAAATGTTTTAACTGAGCTTACTATAAAATACCTTGTGCAAGCCAAATATGTTCACGGGTGTACTGATTTTGAGGATGATGCTATGATTGCTGAGTCAGCTTCAAACAGTGTTCTGCATAAAAGTACCTAAGGGAATGATTTGACAAGTCTCTCAAAAGCAGGACAGAGAAACATGAATATGCATTAAATCCCTAAGTGGTAAAAATAGTTACTTATGTAGCAAGTGACAGATGGCAATATAAGAATCATAGTGTAGGAAAGGCATTTAAATAACAAAAGTAGTATCGTTCTTACACTATAGCACAGTAAGAAAAAAAAAGAAAAGCCTCACCTGTCATCTCTGATGTGGTAGAAAAATCCATAACCATTGTGTACCATGGGAACCACCACTCCCTGGACACGTAAATAACCAATCAGACTTGTTGAGAGAACAAAATTTCCACCTCCTCCACTGTGTAGCACAATAAAAGAACATTTTACAAGGCCTACGGATGCTTATATTGTTTCTAAAAAGCATTTAACATACAAAAAAAAAGAAGCCAACTGATGAAGTTGTAAAATACTACAGTATATTACCTTTTGGTAAAAAGTGGGTCTGTAAACAGTTCTGGAACAGGAAGACCTTCCTCTTTTGCTATGAGTGAAAGACCTAAAAGGTGACGGTCAAATCCTACAAGGAAACCCCAAATCTGAAGTTAGAAAAAAATTTTCACCATGAGAGATTTTTTTTTAAGTCAGAAAAATGTTAAACATAAGTACCTTTTCCAGCTGAACAATCTTTCATCATTTTATTATGTTTTGCAAAAGCTTGTAACATCTTTTGCTGCTGCTCATGAAGCTGTATTAAAAATCAAAGGACACTTCAATAACAAACTGTACAGAACTCAACTAGAAAAAAATCCTAAGCTCACTATAATTAGGATTTGGGAAATGTGGGAAAAGAAAGAAGATTTCTAGGAAGATCTGTAACACATGCTCCTATGTATTTTCTTTAATTATTCTATCACCTATTTTTCTCTGTATGTCTTGCTTTTTATTTCTTTCCTGGAATAGGAAAATATGAATTTGGGGATAGCACTGGTGACATTAACAAGGACAAAGATAGAAGCAACTGAGATTTCAAAATGAAAGCATAACTACAAAAAAGACAATAAAGTGGTTGTATGAAATTAAGACACAGGCACTCAGATATAACCACAGCTAGCAAAACTAAAGAAACAAATATACTAAAACAACAGTGAGAAGGAAATTCACTGTTGTCTAAATGCTTAAAAAAAAAAGAGTATGGAACAAAGCATACAACTGTCCTGAATTTAGTACATGAAACAAGAATCTGTGATTTCAAAAACATTCAATCACATCAAGAAAAGCTTCCTTTTAATGGCACTTTAGGAGTTTTGTGCTTATTGGTATTGTTCTAAAGGTAGATTAGAAGTACTGAAATACGTAAAGTACTGAGGACCCTTTGCCTAGAAAGTAACACAAACAGGCTTCTTTTCCCACCTTCCCTTTTCCTTAGTCTTTACAAATACACATTTCACTGGTGAATGAACAAATGCTTTGAAAACCTCAGAAGAGGATGTCTCAAAATATTTTAATGATCCAGAAAAATTGAAGCAAAGAAGTTAGTTACTCAAAGACCACCGTTCCTTTAGAACAATTCAACAAATCTTGTTAGTGTTTTTCTTTTCCAATACTCACAGTAGTGGAAGGATCCTGCATGGACTGGCACCACCTGACTGCTTCAACTGTGCATGATCGCACAGTCTCTGTACGGCCATGATAAAAATATCTTGTCATAGCTGTTTCATAGCAACAACCAGGGCTACAAGAAAAAATTATGAGTGTATCATAAGAAAGAAAATGCTCTAATATCATTACAGATACCGTTGCCTAATAAAGCTAGCTTCGTTCAGAGACTAGGCTCTCTAACACAGGTGGGTTGAAGACTTTTAATAAAAAAGAGGCTATTTTCAATATCAAAGAGCAAAAAGTACTCTGATAATGTAGGCTGTTTCAAAGGCCTGACTACTGTCAGGTCATATACATTGCAGTCTGTAGCAGACAGCCTCTAAGATGGCCCCCAGGATTCCTGCCTCCTGCTATTTATGCTCTGCTGTAACTCCTCACTTTGAGCACAGGCTAGACAGTGACTTGCTTCTAATGGAGAGAATACAGCAAAACTAATGGGATATCACATCTGAAATTAGGGTACAAAGAGAGTTCTCTCTTGTTCTGTTATTTCTCACTCTGAAGAAAGCCAGCTGCCATGCTGGGGGCTGCCTGATGGAGAGGCTCTAGCGGCAGAAAACTGAGAAAGGCCCTCTGGACAACAGCTAGGGAGGAGCTGAATCCTACTAGACCCTCAGGAGAGCAGCTGAAAACAGCCTTGGCTTATACTGACTACAGCCTCATGAAAAACCTGAATTAAGTCAGAGGTACTCAACTGAGCTGCATCACAAAAAATGACCCGCAAAATTGTGTTATAAAATTACTGACCCACAATATGTGATATAAAAAATGTATGTGTTTTAAGCCACTTAGTTTTGGGGTGATTTATTACACAGAAGTAGGTAACACAGAGTCCTTGATCTTTAGTTCCTTCAGAATAAAGTAGAACTATAATTTAAGAAGTTCCCCAGAGTGATATCTGATTTCCTGGGTGGAGAATGATATAGCAATTTTAGGTATAAAAGTCTCTTCTGTTCAGTGCTTCTGTCTCTCTGGAGTGAAATGCTATCCCTTCAAAGTGTGAAGGAGGAAGTCTGAGTAATACCTTTAAACAGCACTAAAATAACATTCTTTCAGAAAGCAAATTAAAAATAAAAGCAGTAAAAATGAATAATAAAATAACACCACTCTGTAGCCTCAAATGAAATAATGAATCTTGGCTATGATCTTCAATGGCTACTAAAACATTAGGTAAAAAATTCAGGGAGTAAACTTTTTTTTTTTTTTTTTTTTGAGACGGAGTTTCGCTCTT
>NW_016108971.1:5281-6722 GCF_001604975.1 Cebus imitator | reverse complement strand
GCAGGGGAATTGCCTGAACCCAGGAGGCGGAGGTTGCGGTGAGCCAAGATCGCGCCATTGCACTCCAGCCTGGGTAACAAGAGCGAAACTCCGTCTCAAAAAAAAAAATAAATAAATAAAATAAAATAAAAATAAAATAAAATTGGCGACCCCTCAAACATAGGAATGACAAAGAAGGAAAATAGGGGAGAAAAGAAAATTAGATGTTCAACCAACAAGGTACAATATCAGACTTCTAGGAATTTAGAAAGCAAAACAAAAAAAGTCAATCAAGCTGGGCGCAGTGGGTCACACCTGTAATCTCAGCACTTTGGGAGGCCAAGATAGGAGGATCACTTGAGCCCAGGAGTTTGAGACCAACCTGGGCAACATAGCAAGACCCCATTTCTACTAAAAATTTAAAAATTAGCCAGGTCTGGTGGCAAATGCCGGTAGTCCTAGCTACTTGGGAGGCTGAGGTGGGAGGATTGCCTGAGCCCAGGAGGCTGAGGCTGCAGTGAGCCATGATTGTACCACTGCACCCCAGCGTGGGCAACAGAACGAGAGCTTGTCTCAAGAACAAAAGTGAATCAAATTATCAAAGAAAGAATGTAATATTTCCAAGAATTAAAGAACATGGAGGAATAAAAGAACATGAATCTTGAGATGGAGAGACCCACCAGGTGCCCAGCTAAATAAATGAAAAGTGACCCACATCAAGGCACATTGCCTTGAAACCTCAGAACACCAGAGACAAGGAGAGGATGCTACCACTTTCAGAGAGAAAATTCCGATCACCTGCAAAGAATCGAGCATCAGAATAGCTTTAGACTTCTGAATAACACCATTGGAGGCTAAAAGACAATCGACGCCTTCAAAACTCTAAAGAAATAAATTTCCAAAGTAGAATTCTTCACCCTGACAAACTACCAAGTGCTTGATAAAAATTAGAATAAAAATATTTAAGACATGCAGTATTTTTTTAATTGCCTTCCATGCTCCTTTTCTCAGGAAGCTACTAAAGGAAATCCTCCACCAAAACTAGGTAATAAGACAAAAAAGATCCAGGATTCAAAAATTCTTAACACAGGAAAGATGGAAAGGTCCAGAATGACACTGGGTCTAAGCCAGTGCAGGGAGTGCAGACTGACATGAAGATGTTAGTATGGGCCAGGCATGGTGGCTCATGCCTGTAATCCCAGCAATTTGGGAGGCCAAGGTGGGTGGATCACTTGAGGTCACGAGTTTGAGACAGCCTGGCCAACATGGTGGATCCCCCATCTCTAAGATATAAAAATTAGCCTGGCATGGTGGTGGGTTTACTCACCCAGCTATCCCAGCTACTCTGGAGGCTGAGGCATGAGAATTGCTTGAACCCGGGAGGTGGAGGTTGCAGTGAGCTGAGATCATGCCACTGAGCTCCAGCCTGTGCGCCAGAGCAAGACTCCGTCTCCAAAAAAAA
>NW_016108971.1:0-1091 GCF_001604975.1 Cebus imitator | reverse complement strand
TCTATCAGACAATGGCCAGAGAGTCGCAATATTGGTGGCTTTGAAGATGGAGGAGGGGGCCACGAGCCAAGGAATGTGGGCAGCCTCTAGAACTTAGAAAAAGTGAGGAAATGGATTCTCCCCAAGAGCTCCAGAAAGGAATGCAGCCCTCCCGACCCCAAGATTTGAGCCCATTGAGACCAGTGTCACACTTCTGACCTACAGAACTGTAAGATAATACATTTGTTCTTTTATTTTTGAGATGGAGTCTCACTCTGTCACCTGGGCTGGAGTGCAGTGGCACCATCCCGGCTCACTGCAGCCTCCATCTCCCAAGTTCAAGCAATTCTCCTGCCTCAGCCTCCCAAGTAGCTGGGAATACAGGCATGAACCATCACACCTGGCTAATTTTTGTATTTTTAGTAGAGATGGGGTTTCACCATGTTGGCCAGGCTGGTCTCGAACATCCAACCTCAAGTGATCTGCCTGTCTCAGCCTCCTAAAGTGCTGGAATTATAGGCATGAGCCACTGTCCCCAGCCCATTTGTACTTTTTAAAGCCACTACATTTGTGGTGGCTTCTTACAACAGAAGTAGAAAAACGAGAGATCACATTCCTTAACCATCTCTACAACCTCAAGCTTCCTGGGAGTCTCCCTCCAACCTTGCTGGTCTTTCTAGTAATTGTGGTCTCCTGGCTTCTTGCAATTAAGTGCTGTCACTTAGAATATATGACTGGCGATGCATCCAGCTCTGGCCTGCAGAGGGGAGTCCTCATCGACCTGCTTAGCAAGGCTTGCCTCTCTCACCAGCGCCTTGCTTGTGGCCCTGGTGGAGGGGCATCATCTGGTGGGCCTTCTGTCTCACACAGCACGTTCATTCCAGCGTGCCCCCTTCACTTACTCTCTTTAGTCTTCAACTCGGTCATTTCAACTCCATTGATAAGTGGGTATCATTTTCTCCAGGTTTTTTTTAATGGAGTTTCACTCTGTCACTGAGGCTGGTGCGATCTTGTCTCACTGCAACCTCCACCTCCCAGGTTCAAGCGATTCTCCTGCCTCAGCCTCCTGAGTAGCTGGGATTACAGGCACATGTCACCACACCTGGCTTTTT
>NW_016108970.1:0-6739 GCF_001604975.1 Cebus imitator | reverse complement strand
CACACCAACTGGGTAAAGAATTTTTTTTTTTTTTTTTTTTTCTGAGTAAAAGTCTTGGTCTGTCACCCAGGCTGGAGTGCAGTGGCGTGATACCAGCTCACTATAACCTCTACCTCCCAGTTTCAAGCAATTCTTGTGCCTCAGCTTCCCAAGCAACTTGGACTAAGGTGTGTGCCACCACACCTAATTTTTGTATTTTTAGTACAGACAGGGTTTCACCATGTTGGCCAAATCATCTTCAACTCCTGGCCTCAAGTGTCCACCCACCTTGGCCTCTCAAGCTGCTGGGATTACAGGTATGAGCCACCTCACGTAGCATAATAAGCAAGAATAAAATTCTTAAAAAAGGACACAAATATTTACAGTATAAATATATAATCTACGTACATTATAGGTTGGAAGCACAATATAACCTTGTACCATGTAATAGAAATGTAGATAAGTTCTTTCTTATGTATTTTTTATATTTAACAATTTTTTTTTTTTTTTTTTTTACAATGAGCATGTAATACATTTAAAATAAAATGGTCTTGTCTTGGGGTAGAAGAGGTGAAAGGGGAGGCAGGGGAGCAGACACACTCAGTGTAACTTTATGTAAATATATTGCAATTTCTCACTTTTTGGCTTTTTCATTTCTCTAAAAATGTTTCTATATTGTACCAATCCCTGCTCCACTTGCTTTAGATTCAATGCTCCTAACATAGAAGGGTCCGTGTCATAAAAGCCATCAAAAACTGTCTTGAATAATCAGAATGCTTCCGTGGGATTACCTGGCGTCAGCTCTGGCACGACTTCTACTGTGTCTTCCTCCTTGTCATTTGGCTCTGGTTCAGAAGCACTCACCTCCTTCAAGTCACCTTCTGTTAATTCCTCTGGTGCGGTGACTATTAGTACTTGAATTTTTAAATTTTTTAAAGAAGATGAGGTCTTACTATGTTGCTCAGGATGGTCTCAAACTCCTGGCCTCAAGCTATGCTCCCACCTTGACCTTCCAAACTGCTGGAAATACAGGCATGAGCCACTGAACTGGCCCAAGATCCATACCTTGAAACCCTTCATCCTCTACCTTTTTTTTTTGGCCATATCCACAATCTCTTTCACAATTTCCTAGACTGGCTCTGTCGTAAATCCTGTGAAAACATCTGGACATAGTTTTCTCCAGTAGAAATATATTGTTTTGGAGGTTGATTGCTTTCATGACTTCCATCTATAACAACAATGGCATGTTCAATGGTATAATCCTTCCAGACGCTCATGATGTTTTCTTCTATCAGGGTGGAACACAATCCTTGGTGACAATCCTTTCTTCTGAGTCCTGAAAGTAATGAGCCTTAAAGGTCCTTATGAACCCTCATGTAGAGCCTGAATTAGAGACGTTTGGGTACAAGTAGACCACTTTGACACCTTGGATGTTTAAATCATGGGGTTCTGGGTGGCCAGGGTCACTGTCCAAAATCAAAACAACTTTAAAAGACAGTTCCTTGCTGGCTAGGTACTTCCTGACTTCAGTGACAAAGCATCAGTGGAACCAATCCAGAAAAAAAGGTTATCATTGTCTAGGCCTTATGTACAATTAAAAAACGAGCAGCTGATGTTTACCTTTTCCCTTCAAGGCTCAAAGTAACAGCTTTAAAGACAAGGGCGGTCGCGATCATAAACCCTATTGCATTTGCTCAAAACAGTAGAGTTAGCCTATCCCTTTCTGCCTTAAAGCCTGGTGCTTGCTTCTTGTGATGGTTAATACTAAGTGTCAACTTGATTGGATTGAAGGATGCAAAGCATTGATCCTCAGTGTGTCTGAGACAGTCTTGCCAAAGGAGATTAACGTTTGAGTCAGTGGGCTGGGAAAGGCAAACCTACCCTTAATCTGGGTGGGCACCATCTAATCAGCTGCCAGCACAGCCAGAATATAAAGCAGGCAGAAAACGTGAAAAGACTAGACTGGCTTAGCCTCTCAGCCTACAACTTTCTCCTGGGCTGGATGCTTACTGCCCTTGAACATTAGTTAGTCAGCTTTGGGACTCAGACTGGCTTCCTTGCTCCTAAGCTTACAGTTGGCCTATTGTGGGACCTTGTGATCATGTGAGTTAATACTTCTTAATAAACTCTTATTTAGATATATATACATAATAATATATATCTATATATCCTATTAGTTCTGTCCCTCTAGAGAACCCTGACCCTGACTAATACACTTCTTTTCCTTACTAACAAATGTCCTTTGTGGCTTTTTTTTTTTTTCCCCCAGAATGGGGCACATTTGTCTGCATTAAAAACCTGTTCAGGCAGATAGCCTTTCTCCTCTATTATTTTCTTAATGGTGTCTGGGAACTTGTCTGCTGCCTCTGGTTCTCCTGTTATCTTGACATTTTTAAAGCCAAACCTCCTTCTAAAATTATCAAGCTATCCTTTGCTGGCATTAAATTCTCCCGCTTTAGATCCTTCACCGTCCTTTAAAGTTGTCATATAATAACTTGGCTTTTTCTAGAATCATAGTAGAGTCTGTAAGTATGCCTTTTTATAAAGGTATTTTGCAAAAAATGCAAAGTTTTAATGTCTGCCAGTGTAGCTGCAGAAACAGCTTCACAAATTTCCTTTTTTTTCCCCCCAATGTTACTTAGACTTTATTTATACTGAAATGATAGACAACTGCAGTTACAGATTTCAATCTACCATACGTATCAAGCAAATCAACTCTTTCTTGTAATGTCATGACTTTTCTCTGCTTCTTGGGAGCACTTCCAGTATCACTAGCTGCACTACATAGGGGTTGCATGGTATTATTTAATGTTTATAGTGCTGTACTACCCACAATAAAAAATACATGAGAATCTAACTGCAAAAGATCACTTTTTGTGATCTACTAAAGAGACAAGCTGTTTATGCAGAGATGATTAGCATTATATGGCATTTTAAGTAGATACCTGCAACACTTTAGCTCATCATAATAGCAACACGAGGTGGCTACAAAATTATTACAGTAGTACAGTAAGTATCATAGTTAGTTTTATGCAATTTGATTGAAAACTGCATCTTTACATTTGTTTATATTTCTCTTGACTCCAAACGGCACTACATAAAGTCTGTAAGGGTTTATATAAGTTTTGATAAATTTTAACTTTTTATGGTAGATTTGTGTATATTTTATGGTAGTAAATGATGAAATAGACTAATATCTACATTTTATGCATTCATGACATACTTTAGATTTTTTGGATATTTCTAAGCTATGCAGTTGTGAGTTTTTTCCAAATTGTCTCAATCTCCAGAAAATTTTCTCATTTATTTAAAATCTGCATTTTAGTGGATCCATGCAGTTCAAACCCATGTTGTTCGAGAGTCAATTGTATTAGAAACTGAAATATGTCATGCATATTACCATTCCAATTTTCACTTTCTATCTGAAGTTCCTCCAAGCCTGCCCTCTTCTTATTCACATAGTGCTAAATGTAGTCACATAATTTTTATGAAGCCAATTATGCTTTGAAAGGCCCCTGTAAAGAGACTGCTAGATTGTAAATAAGGACCTTCCACGCCTTGCTATCACTTTAATTTTACCTTGTTCTCCACCACTCTTTTCTATACCAGGTTTTGATCTTTTCTTTCTCTCTCTTTCCATAACATAAGTCAGACTCCACACAGCCCAAATGAACTGCATCTGAATTGGGAAAACATGTTTTAAAAAATATAATTTACCCAGTCTCTTTTCTCTGTCTCATTAATATTGTCTGTGACTACATAAACCACCATATATGCAAATGTTTTAACTGAGCTTACTATAAAATACCTTGTGCAAGCCAAATATGTTCACGGGTGTACTGATTTTGAGGATGATGCTATGATTGCTGAGTCAGCTTCAAACAGTGTTCTGCATAAAAGTACCTAAGGGAATGATTTGACAAGTCTCTCAAAAGCAGGACAGAGAAACATGAATATGCATTAAATCCCTAAGTGGTAAAAATAGTTACTTATGTAGCAAGTGACAGATGGCAATATAAGAATCATAGTGTAGGAAAGGCATTTAAATAACAAAAGTAGTATCGTTCTTACACTATAGCACAGTAAGAAAAAAAAAGAAAAGCCTCACCTGTCATCTCTGATGTGGTAGAAAAATCCATAACCATTGTGTACCATGGGAACCACCACTCCCTGGACACGTAAATAACCAATCAGACTTGTTGAGAGAACAAAATTTCCACCTCCTCCACTGTGTAGCACAATAAAAGAACATTTTACAAGGCCTACGGATGCTTATATTGTTTCTAAAAAGCATTTAACATACAAAAAAAAAGAAGCCAACTGATGAAGTTGTAAAATACTACAGTATATTACCTTTTGGTAAAAAGTGGGTCTGTAAACAGTTCTGGAACAGGAAGACCTTCCTCTTTTGCTATGAGTGAAAGACCTAAAAGGTGACGGTCAAATCCTACAAGGAAACCCCAAATCTGAAGTTAGAAAAAAATTTTCACCATGAGAGATTTTTTTTTAAGTCAGAAAAATGTTAAACATAAGTACCTTTTCCAGCTGAACAATCTTTCATCATTTTATTATGTTTTGCAAAAGCTTGTAACATCTTTTGCTGCTGCTCATGAAGCTGTATTAAAAATCAAAGGACACTTCAATAACAAACTGTACAGAACTCAACTAGAAAAAAATCCTAAGCTCACTATAATTAGGATTTGGGAAATGTGGGAAAAGAAAGAAGATTTCTAGGAAGATCTGTAACACATGCTCCTATGTATTTTCTTTAATTATTCTATCACCTATTTTTCTCTGTATGTCTTGCTTTTTATTTCTTTCCTGGAATAGGAAAATATGAATTTGGGGATAGCACTGGTGACATTAACAAGGACAAAGATAGAAGCAACTGAGATTTCAAAATGAAAGCATAACTACAAAAAAGACAATAAAGTGGTTGTATGAAATTAAGACACAGGCACTCAGATATAACCACAGCTAGCAAAACTAAAGAAACAAATATACTAAAACAACAGTGAGAAGGAAATTCACTGTTGTCTAAATGCTTAAAAAAAAAAGAGTATGGAACAAAGCATACAACTGTCCTGAATTTAGTACATGAAACAAGAATCTGTGATTTCAAAAACATTCAATCACATCAAGAAAAGCTTCCTTTTAATGGCACTTTAGGAGTTTTGTGCTTATTGGTATTGTTCTAAAGGTAGATTAGAAGTACTGAAATACGTAAAGTACTGAGGACCCTTTGCCTAGAAAGTAACACAAACAGGCTTCTTTTCCCACCTTCCCTTTTCCTTAGTCTTTACAAATACACATTTCACTGGTGAATGAACAAATGCTTTGAAAACCTCAGAAGAGGATGTCTCAAAATATTTTAATGATCCAGAAAAATTGAAGCAAAGAAGTTAGTTACTCAAAGACCACCGTTCCTTTAGAACAATTCAACAAATCTTGTTAGTGTTTTTCTTTTCCAATACTCACAGTAGTGGAAGGATCCTGCATGGACTGGCACCACCTGACTGCTTCAACTGTGCATGATCGCACAGTCTCTGTACGGCCATGATAAAAATATCTTGTCATAGCTGTTTCATAGCAACAACCAGGGCTACAAGAAAAAATTATGAGTGTATCATAAGAAAGAAAATGCTCTAATATCATTACAGATACCGTTGCCTAATAAAGCTAGCTTCGTTCAGAGACTAGGCTCTCTAACACAGGTGGGTTGAAGACTTTTAATAAAAAAGAGGCTATTTTCAATATCAAAGAGCAAAAAGTACTCTGATAATGTAGGCTGTTTCAAAGGCCTGACTACTGTCAGGTCATATACATTGCAGTCTGTAGCAGACAGCCTCTAAGATGGCCCCCAGGATTCCTGCCTCCTGCTATTTATGCTCTGCTGTAACTCCTCACTTTGAGCACAGGCTAGACAGTGACTTGCTTCTAATGGAGAGAATACAGCAAAACTAATGGGATATCACATCTGAAATTAGGGTACAAAGAGAGTTCTCTCTTGTTCTGTTATTTCTCACTCTGAAGAAAGCCAGCTGCCATGCTGGGGGCTGCCTGATGGAGAGGCTCTAGCGGCAGAAAACTGAGAAAGGCCCTCTGGACAACAGCTAGGGAGGAGCTGAATCCTACTAGACCCTCAGGAGAGCAGCTGAAAACAGCCTTGGCTTATACTGACTACAGCCTCATGAAAAACCTGAATTAAGTCAGAGGTACTCAACTGAGCTGCATCACAAAAAATGACCCGCAAAATTGTGTTATAAAATTACTGACCCACAATATGTGATATAAAAAATGTATGTGTTTTAAGCCACTTAGTTTTGGGGTGATTTATTACACAGAAGTAGGTAACACAGAGTCCTTGATCTTTAGTTCCTTCAGAATAAAGTAGAACTATAATTTAAGAAGTTCCCCAGAGTGATATCTGATTTCCTGGGTGGAGAATGATATAGCAATTTTAGGTATAAAAGTCTCTTCTGTTCAGTGCTTCTGTCTCTCTGGAGTGAAATGCTATCCCTTCAAAGTGTGAAGGAGGAAGTCTGAGTAATACCTTTAAACAGCACTAAAATAACATTCTTTCAGAAAGCAAATTAAAAATAAAAGCAGTAAAAATGAATAATAAAATAACACCACTCTGTAGCCTCAAATGAAATAATGAATCTTGGCTATGATCTTCAATGGCTACTAAAACATTAGGTAAAAAATTCAGGGAGTAAACTTTTTTTTTTTTTTTTTTTTGAGACGGAGTTTCGCTCTT
>NW_016108969.1:0-6788 GCF_001604975.1 Cebus imitator | reverse complement strand
TTTTTGAGACGGAGTTTCGCTCTTGTTACCCAGGCTGGAGTGCAATGGCACGATCTCGGCTCACCGCAACCTCCGCCTCCCGGGTTCAAGCGATTCTCCTGCCTCAGCCTCCTAAGTAGCTGGGATTACAGGCATGCGCCACCATGTCCAGCTAATTTTTTGTATTTTTAGTAGAGGCGGGGTTTCACCATGTTGACCAGGATGGTCTCGATTTCTTGACCTCGTGATCCACCCGCCTTAGCCTCCCAAAGTGCTGGGATTAGAGGCTTGAGCCACTGCACCAGGCCTCTGCCTTGTTTAATAGGGACTAAAATTCTGCTGATATTTTAAGTTGCTCAGATTTTCCTTTGCCTGAATAATGTACTTACTGCTTGTCAAGAGTGATTTTGCCTTTCCTGGTAATGAGCTTGATGTAGAAAGGCCAGCCTGGGAGAAGCTTTGCCCATGGGACAGGTGAATGAGATATTCATTCACTGATGTAGTGAACCCTGTCTGGGGATATGTGAGATACAGGACAAAGTGTTTCAGGAGATAATTGAACTCGAACTTTTTAGAAAGAACCTTCAAACTAGTAAACTGACCTTTGTTTTTTCTATTTGAATGCACCTCCAAGAAATATCAAAGTCAGGATATTTTTGGAAACACAGAAAACAGCAATATTTTCCTAAAAATAGCTTACATAGTCATGTGACTACTCAACGTGGAGTAATAGGCATGGATAGAGCTAGGTTTTGTGGAGCCTGAAGCTCATATAATTTCAGGAGATGCCTTAAGCTACATGACATGTTCTCAGTTGTCATTGGCTCTGCCAGTCCTGGAGGCATTTCCTGGGGAGAACTCAAGGTTCAACAGCCTTGAGAAAAATCCACCTTTTTGTTGGGTTGATTTAGAAAAAAAACAAACCAAAACCAAATCATTCAAAAGTACTTAATAAAGTACACATTTGCTAAGAGAAAAACCTCAAAAACAGAGTATTTTAAGTTGAAGTTTTCCCTTTGAATCAGAATCAGGTTTGACTATAAAAGTGTAAAATAGCTTAAGCAATTTGGAAGTAATAGATTCAGAATTTACTTGTGGCTCTAGGTTTCTGAATGACAAAGATGAAATTACCTTGGGTATGGCCCCACTTACTTTTTACAATTTCTGAGGGGTTGATTTCATTGCACAGAGTTCCACAGAGAAATTGTATTCACTCCCACTTGCTGTGGGACCTCAGATGGTCTGATTGCTTTAGGCATCTGCTGCTTGGTAATGAGTTTTTTTTTAATTTTTAAATTTCATTTTTTGTGAGTACATAGTAGGTGCACATAATTATGGTGTACATGAGTGTTTTAATAGGCATCAATGAGTAATAATTACATCATGGAGGATGGCGTATCTATCCCCTCAAGCATTTTGTTACAAAAAATCCAATTATGCTTTTTGTTATTTTAAAATATACAATTAGATTGTTATTGACTATAGCCATCCTACTTCGATATCAAATATTAGGTGTTATTCATTCTTTATATGATTTTTGTACCAATTAACCTGTCATATGTCTTCCAACCCCATCTCTGGTAACTATCTTTCTACTTGCTATGTTCATAAGTAGCAATTCAATTGTTCAATTGTTTTCAATTTTAGCTGCCACAAATAAGTGAGAACAAGCAATGTTTGGCTTTCTGTGCTTGACTTATTTTACTAACTCAATCATCTCCAGTTCCATTCATGTTGATGCAAATGACAGGATCTCATTATTTTTTATTGTTGAATAGTACTCCGTTGTACATATGTAGCACATTTCCTTTATTTATTCTTTCATTGATGGGCACAGATTGTTTCCAGATTGTGGCTGCTGTGAACAGTGCTGCCATAACCATGAGAATGGAAATATCCCTTCAGTATTGTATTGAGTAATTTTCAAAAAGCTATGTTATTTATGTCTGAATATTTCTGAAAGGGATAAGACCAAAGGGATAATGTGTTCTTTCACATTACAGAGAATTATTTTTTCCTAGTTTGATTCTATAGCATAGAATTATATGCTTTTAATTTCTCTAGGAAAAGTCATACATTGTTGGGTATGGTGACTCATTACCCAGTGCTATATTACCCAGTACTGTAGGAGGCTGAGGAAGGAGGGTCCCTTGAGCCTAGGAGTTTGAGATGAACCTGGGCAACATAGTGAGACCCCATTTCTAAAAAAAAAAAAAAATAGCTGAGCATGGTGGTGTGCACTTGCAGTCCCATCTACTTGGGTGTCTGAAGTGGGAGGATTGCTTAAGGCTGGGAGGTCAAGGCTGAAGTGAGCCATGGTCATGCCACTGCACTCCATCCTGGGCATCAGAGCAAGACCCTGTTTCCAAAAATAAATAAATAAAATTATGCAATTATGCACCTGTGGATCTTGTGCAGGGGATTATTTAACAATCCCTATAATTGCTCATGCTCATTGACTATTTGATGAGAGTTTAGACACTGGTGTGTTACCTGTTAAATTATTTCTTTTTTTTTTTAGGTAAAAAATAACTACAAAGGCTTTATGACACTGTAGAACACAAATCAGGTTTTATGTAACTTAGAAATCTCATTCTAACATTCTTTTAAAAATGCCTGTAAATTCTCAGTTGCAAAAAAAATGTGCTTTTACTGGGTTGTTCAGTAATAGGTTTATTACTCTTTAGCATGTGTTTGTTGTATATTTGCTTAAAAGTCAAACACTTTGCTTAAGAATTCTTATCTTTTTGGAAATCATGCTTTGACATAGGGATCTCATATATTCTGTAGGAGTACACATAGCCTTGTGTGACACTATGTGTGCTTAGTTTGGCTGTTGTTTTATAATAAATTTCCTTTTCTGGGTCATTAGAAACTTTGGTCTTTAATAATAAATTAAGATGTCTGGCAAAAAACGGGTAAAATTTATCCTCCTTAGATTTTAGATAATGGGTATTTTCATACTCCATAATGGGTTTAGTCATATGAGAAATAGCCAAATCAGAAAACGTTTGACATTTTGAGTTTAAAATTAGAAATGACATGATTGTTATATATGGGTGAATAGTATCCCATTGTGTATACATACAATATTTTCTTTATGTATTCATCTGTTATGGGCACTTAGGTTGACTCCATATATTGGCTGTCGTGAGTAGGGCTGAGGTAAACTTGGGAGTGAAGTTATCTTTTTAATATATTAACTTACTTTCTTTTTGATGTATACCAATCAGTGTGACTGTGGGCATATGGTAGTGCTAGTTCTACTTTTCTGAGGATTCTTCAAGCTGATCTCCATCATGGCTCCTTTATGAAGAGTGTGGGAGGGTTTCCCTTTCTCAGTGTGCTTGGCAGCCTGCTTGCCTTACACATTAAATCAGGTGCTATCGTAGTATTCTGAGTTGCAATTAGTTTTTCATTTTAATATCTATAAATATTCAGGCAGACAACTTGATAAAGTTAAGCCAAGTACAGTTTTTCTAGGAGTGGTAAATTGATGGGAGAAGTGGCCAAATCATCACTGTGCGTGGGTGTGAGCATGTTTGAGTGTGGCAAGGAAGGGTGGTTGGGTAGAGAGTGCTGTGAGGGAATGAGTTGGGAATCCCCCTCGGTGGGATTGAGTCATTTCTTTCCTCTTCCATGCAAAATGGATATTTTTCTAGTATGGATTTCTGAGTGTGTGAGTAATGAAAAAAATAGGACACGTGCCCTGACCCAGTGGCAGCTATTGCCTTCACGTGGCTGAAGTGCCTTGTGTTCTAGGATGTTACTGGGCAGACAGCCAGTATTAGTACCTGCTTTTGGTCCTTGTGAGCACAGCACTAAGATGAGAAATGACTGGCAGAATTTTGGCTTAAAGGCTAATAGGTGTAATAAATGGAATGCACTTAGTATTTTAACATAATTCCATAATTTGATTCAGGTCAAAGAAAGTCATTTTAACCAAAACTTCTATTACAGAAGAAAATCTTCCAGGAATCATAAAATTTGTGTCTCAGGATCAGCTCATTTAAGAAAAATAATGCCGTTCAAATGTGTGAAGGCTGTCAAAGTTAAAGATTTATTGTATAGCTTTACATTTGCTGAGTTTTCAATGCTTAGAAATTTTAGTATAAGAAAATTGTTGGCTGGGCGCAGTGGCTCATGCCTATAATCCCAGCACTTTGGGAGGCTGAGGCAGGTGGATCACTAGGTCAAGAGATTGAGACCATCCTGGTCAACATGGTGAAACCCGGTCTCTACTAAAAATACAAAAATTAGCTGGGCATGGTGGTGTGTGCCTGTAGTCCCAGCTACTTAGGAGGCTGAGGCAGGAGAATTGCTTGAACCCAAGAGGTGGAGGTTGTGGTGAGCCGAGATCGTGCCATTGCACTCCAGTCTGGGTAACAACAGCGAAACTCCGTCTCAAAAAAAAAAAAAAAGTATAAAAAAAAAGAAAATTGTTACACTAAAAGTAATAGACACAAAAATAAAAAATAAATAGCTCTGTGATGTTATCAGGCTATCTAGGTGTTATGCATCTGTGATTCTAAGGCTTTTTTGCAGTGTTTGGTTCATGGAGGTCTGGTAAGACCAGCTTGTGAGCCTTGATGTTTCAGAGCAGGTTATTTTCTATGGTGTGAAAGATGCAGTTATTACCAAGAGTTATAAAAAGAGAGGATGGGAGGATGATACGCTGAATAGAGTTTTAAGTAAGTTTAAGAAAGTTGAAGAGAGCACACACCACATTACTATTTTCTTCCTTAAAGTTTCAAGAAAAATTTAAAAAATACTTTCAGACATAGAAGACATGCAGTTAACAGATTTCACAGTCAAGAACCTGTTAGATAAAGTCAAGTGCTGTCTTTGGATGTATCCTATAAGGCATTAGATAGGTGCAGTGGCTCATTCCTGTAATACTAGCAGTTTGGGAGGCCAACGTAGATAACCCTACGTTGGGTTATCACCTGAGATTGGGAGTTCGAGACCAGTCTGGCCAACATGGCAAAACCCCGGCCCAACTAAAAATACAAAAATTTAGTCAGGCATGGTGGCACATGCCTGCAGTCTCAGCTACTCAAAAGACTGAGGTGGGAGAATAGCTTGAACCCAGGAGATGAAGGTTACAGTGAGCCAAGATTGCGCCACTGCACTCCAGCCTGGCCCACAGGGCAAGACTCCATCTCAAAAAAAAAGACAGTATTAGTTTATTCGAATAATAAGAATGCAATTTTGATCGTAACAATTTATTGTTCCTTGTCACAGGAACTACTGATTTCTCTTCATAAACCTATAAACCTGATCAGTGAGAGATCTGCATTTCACTGCATTAATGATTGATTTCAGTCATTCTTAATTAAGTGATCCAGTTCATTTGCTGGAAGACTGGTTGCCTGTTAGTCTTCTAAAAGATCCTTTTTGTAGTGAATATCATTACAAAGTGAAACAGGAAAGAGTGGGAAGGTACAGCCTGTAGGCTAGCTTGCGATTCACCATGAAACCCGTCATGAAAAGGACACATGTATCATTAATTATAGCCCCATTGATCAAGACCCCGCTCTCTAGGGAAGAAGCCATTTTTTTTCTCCTGCCTGAGAGATATAAAGTGATCCTCCATAAGTATCTTTAGCCTTCCCTTGAAGGAGGATGAAGTTGGCCTTGATGGTAATTGATTGCTGGTTGACTTAAGGGAATTTGGCTGTCAGAGAGATATCCTTCCCCCCTCACTGCTTTCTCAGAGAGTTGTTAATGAATATTAAATGAATTAATATATGGAAATAATAAATAGAACTTAGTAAATCTCAGTGAATTTTAGCCACTGTTACTGCTCCTGTGAACCTCAAGTATAAAATCAGAAATGTGACTATGAACAGTAGTGAACTAGCCTTTTTATGCGGGCATATTCTTTCATTTCTCTTGGATAAATACCAAGTATTAGAATGCCTAGAACGGATGATAAGTCATGCTTCACTTATTTTTTTTTTTGAGACGGAGTTTTGCTCTTGTTACCCAGGCTGGAGTGCAATGGCGTGATCTCGGCGCACCGCAACCTCCGCCTCCTGGGTTCAGGCAATTCTCCTGTCTCAGCCTCTTGAGTAGCTGGGATTACAGGCGCGCGCCACCATGTCCAGCTAATTTTTTGTAGTTTTAGTAGATACGGGGTTTCACCGTGTTGACCAGGATGGTCTCGATCTCTTGACCTCGTGATCCACCCGCCTCGGCCTCCCAAAGTGCTGGGATTACAGGCGTGAGCCACCGCGCCCGGCTCTTCTTGTTTTTTATAAATTATTATTTTTATGTCTTCCCTTTCTATTGATTGCCAGTAAATTCTCGTAAAGGAGAAGCAAGTCAGAGGACAGTTATTGGAGGCAATAGATGATTTCCAATTATACTATCAAATCTTAGTTTTAGAACAGGCTGCAGAAGGGTGACTAATCATGGGACCTGATGATAAATTGCTGAAACAACCAACAGATGAGTCAGTGTTGTAGCCACCAGGTGGAGTTAAGCCACCAAGTAACATCCGTGGATGTGAAGATGCCAGGGCTAATGTCAATAAATGACACCTGTCCCGGAGGCCTTCACCTAGGAGGAGAATGGGGGAGGCTACTGTTCAAAGTAGGAATTCCCATTCTCTCAGTGGGAGGCAGCTGATGGCTTGCTTGCTGAAGGTGTATTAACCCATTGGTGCCATTACTTGACTAATCCATTTACTCAAGTGTCTTCGAGTAAATTAGTTTTTCTATTGCACAAATAATAGTTCAGTGAATTAAATAAGTTAAGACACTTAAAAATCAAGTATTCTACTACCTTTTAAAGGGGTAGACTCA
>NW_016108968.1:0-6809 GCF_001604975.1 Cebus imitator | reverse complement strand
CCAGATACAGGTGAAGGGGAGGAAGGCAGCAAATCACACTGCCAAGTGTGTACCTATGCAACAACCTTGCATGTTCTTCACAGGTACCCCAAAACCTAAAATGCAATTAAAAAAAAAAAAAATTAGAACTGTAGATTCAAGCTCTGTCAAGCTATAGCATCCCGGAGGAGAAATCTATATTAAGATCTTATCTGTTATCAGAGCAAAGAGAAAACATTAAAAAAATATTTTTAATTGCTATGAACTACACTGCAAGATTTAATTTTCATAATAAAATGCATGTTCTGATTAAAAAAAAAAAAAAAAGAAGAAGAAGAAGAAGAAGAAATGCAACCAGGCCTGCTGTATGAAATTCTCAAAGCCTGAAATATTTACTATCTGGTCCTTTACAGAAAAAGATACTGAGCCCTGCTCTAGATCATAGCTTAGAAGCTGCATCGAGATCTCCCCCAAATTTGTTTAAATATATCTTACATTATTTATACTTAAAGAATTAAAGTAAATTAAATTCATGGCAACATTAAAATGCAAATAAATACTAAGTTTAAAGAGCGAAGGAGAAAACAAAATACTCTTTTAAGCAACATATAAAACTGTCACAGACTTCTGAAAATTCTTCACAATCCATGTCTACTTGCTTACAGATGCATTAAGAGAACTCTATCTAATTACTATAGGATCTGTTTCTTTATATGTATACCAATTCTGCACTGTACTTCACTAACTTTTACAGGCCTGCCAAATTCAGAAGTTTAATTTATCAGCCTTCATATCCAGGATTACCTTTAGGTGAGAGTATCACCAGAAATTCCAGAATTCTCTAGCACAGTAACTACTTGTCACATGTTGGGCAGGTCACAATAAATTAACATTTCTATCTTGAAGATCCTTCAAAACTCTTGTGTAGTTGTGGAAAGAATACACCAATTGTGATCCTGCTGATTTACATTCAGTTTATAAATATCCCTATTTGAGTCAATAACTATGATATAACTTTAAAGATTAAAAAACAGAGAAAGCTTAGAAGTTCCTATAAAAATACTATACACTATCTTACCACTGCCATACCACAATCTCTTCTTTTCATACCTAAGGGCCTTTGTACACCATGACCATCAAGTGTTGCCACTGATCATGTACCAGTTTTCTTTAGATTTCCTTGTTCACATTTTCTTAATTGTAAGAGTAGTATATGGTCATTATAGAACATTTCAAAAGTAGAAAAAACTATTACAACATAAAAATCACCTGTTAGTCCACCAACCAGAACATTTTGCTTTAACTCTTTCCAGTATTTTTATACATAAACGCATACACGTATGTGTGTAGGCGTCTATATAAAATTAGAATGGCAATAAGGTGTTGTAACTAGTATATTTTCTTCCCTAATATTATATCATGAGAGTCATCAGTGTATTAAAAATTCTTCAAGAACATAATTTCAACAGTTATATAACATTCAATCATATAGCTGTATCATAATTAACTTATTCTTCACTACTTTAAAAGACATGTGTCCAGACATCTTTGACTCTGATTATTTCTTCATTATGATTCCCCATAAGTAGAATTTCCACACCAAAAGATTCAAACTTAAAGTCCTTGATACAAATTGCCAAACAACTCTTCGGCTAGATCACACAAACTAGGCCAGGTACACTGACTCATGCCTGTAATCCCAGCACCTCAGGAGGCCAAGGCGGGTGGATCACTTGAGCCTAGGAGTTCTAGATCAGCCCTAGGCAAAAACCCCATCTCTACAAAAAATACAAAATGAAGCCGGCTGTGGTGACACACACCTGCAGTCTCAGCCACTCAGTCTCTCCAGGTAGGCTTCCATTTTAAAGATTAAATAAGCCTGGGAGGTTGAGGCTGCAGTGAGCTAAAACTGCATCACTGCATTTCAACCTCAACCTAAAGACTAAAAAACAGAGAAAGCTTAGACGTGATAGAGTCAGACCCTGTCTCAATTATAATAATGTTTTTTAAAAGGATCACACCAACTTAGCTTGCCATCAGTGCTAATATTTTTAAGACTCAGACTGGCTATGAAAGCCCTTACAAGGTACCCTCAGAGGGCACTTTCAACTATTTGTTTTTTGTTTTTTTTTTTTTTTGAAACAGGGTCTCGCACTCTCACCAAGCCAGTGATGTGATCAAAGCTCACTGGAGCCTGGACCTCCTGGGCTCAAGTGATTCTCCTACCTCAGGCCCCAGAGTAGCCGGCACATGTCATACCTCATTAATTTTTTAACTTTTTGTAGAGACGAGGTCTCACTGTGTTGCCCAGGCTGGTCTCATACTCTTGAGCACAAGCAATCCACCCACCTCAGCCTCCCAAAGTGCTGCAATTACAGGTTTGAGCCACCACGGCCAGCCTTAGTTACTTGATCAGTATTTAACCTCTACAATTTTGTAGGGATTCTTTTTTCTATTCAGACAAGTTTCTACTTTTAAGAGATTATTTTTAATATAATGATCCACAAGCTTTTTGAGCTTTACTTGCACATTCTAAAGTAATGAAATGATTTATAAACTTTAATAAAATATCAAATAAATGTTAATATATTTTTTTTTCTGAATTCCTACTATGATACTCAAAAATAGTCTCCAGGATTCTGATAAACTTTTAAATTCTATTTAATCCCAATATTTATGATTTATCACGGTGTTCTTTCCTAAGGAAGAAGAATCCAAGATAATATAAATAATATATATGATACAAGCCACTGTCCTTCTTATTTAATAACTAATAATTTCATTAAAACAGCCTACAGACACAATTGATAAAAGCCTTTTAAGAGACCATCAATGGGCCAGGATTTAAAGCCTTAGAGTAATG
This sequence comes from Cebus imitator, assembly GCF_001604975.1. Lineage (NCBI taxonomy): Eukaryota > Metazoa > Chordata > Mammalia > Primates > Cebidae > Cebus > Cebus imitator. The sequence goes on along the minus strand of NW_016108968.1, from coordinate 3,967 downwards.
AAAAATATACTCCATCTGACTTTGTAAATTTTACATGTATTTAATTTGAAATTAGGTATTTTCAAAAGTTAGATCATAACTAATCTATAAACAGGGTAACCAAAGTATCTGTAAATTTTTACTTTCCTTTTCTGAATACACTCTTAATGAGTGTTCAGTATTTATTAATAATACTAATGACAAAGAACCAATCAGGCATCCTGGAGAAGAAAAATATGCTAGCTCAGCTGTATTTAAAAGTAAAACTACTTATAATAATGTATTCAGGCCTCCTAATTGTGGTGCAATTTTTAAGGTTTGTCTCTAAATCTAAAATGTATTAATAGAAAGCTACTACGAAATACAACTATTTCACTAGCATCTTCCCTCACTCTTTCTTTTCTGAGATTATTTTTCCTAAAATAATTCAAATAAGCTTTTGATTTAAGCACTTGTTCTTAACCTGTGGCATATGGATAAAATGTAAAAGTTGTTAAGGTATTGACAAACTGCTATAAAGCTGTTCTGTTATCAAACTGTTTTCCTGAAAATCTAAATACTCTCATTCTTACAACAACTTTTCGAGTTTGTGGTCTCTTTCAGTTGTTGTATACCTTGTTCAACAAATATTTATTCAGTGCTTGACTGAATAAATATTTAGTCAAGTTCCTCCTTAAGAGCAGGAACGGCAGATTTACACTCCTGGCATGTGGCAAAGAGCTTGTCCCCTAATAGATGTTTAGTAAGGTCTTATAGAAATGAACTGTGCATTAAATAACAGGGATAAGCTCATATTTCATTTAAAGATGAAACAGTTATTAACAACCACTTACTTCCTGTTTTCACTTACACACACTTCCATTTCAAAGATTAAAAATACCATCCAAAGGGGAGACTTTTTGTTTTAAAGTGTTTCTAAAGTAACTTACTTGCTGATTTCTTTATACTGGGCTATCTCCTCAATATAAAGAAGGTCATGTAACCGTGACTGATAGTTGGTCTTGGTCAATGACTTGTCTAAAACGGACTGGGTAAATAGCTGGTCAGCAGAGAGGGGAATTTGGTATCTGATAAGAAGGCTCTTCTCCAAATCAGTAGTTTCATTAGGTTCAAAATCTATAATAGTCTTAGAGGAAGAATCCCAACGCTTAGCTGTGGTTACTAGCTGCTGTTTTGCATGCATCAGATATTCGAGATCTAAATGGAAACAAAACAAAAAAAAACATTTATAAAGAAACACAACATTAAAATTTTTAAATAACATCAAAATTCTTAAATAACATTAGAATTCTTAAAGACATTACATATTTTGGTATGAGAACTGTATATTCTAGAGCTGAAATTCTTAAAAACAAAACAATACAAATACCCATTGACAGAATATTTTCCCCGACTCGAGAAACAAAACAAAACAAAATAATATTAGCATAAATCATGTTTTAAAAAAAAACTTTTTTATCAGGCTAGGACATGCCAGAAATTATTAACATTTTTAAAATACAGATTAACATTTAGAAATTAACTCTTCAGTCAAGAGAAATCTGATCTGTGTGAAAAAGATATGATATACTCTTCATAGGTTTTATCAGATGATAATCACTTTCTTTTCCTGCTACCAATACCCATCCCATTATAAAAAGAGAAGATCAAAAACTGTAAAAGGTTAAATCTTTTCTTAAGCACAATGATACTACAGTATCTGAAAGTCAACTTACTAGTAAAACACTGCTAAGTCCTTATTAAAATGCAATACAATGCCATTCAAATGTCATTTCCAAAAAATCCAGGTTAGCCTCCGTTAAATTATACTGTAAGTAGGGCACAATATCAAAACAAATAACTGTTGAAGTTCTGACTTATCAGGGGAAAAAAGTAGCACAATACCGGCACAAGGTGAAATCCGTAGTAACATAAACTCTATGCACGCGGTTTGCTCACTCTATACGGAGTGAAGATTACTTTTCTATTGAATGAAACATACGTATACCTATAAAAAGAAAACTTAACCAAAAGAAAAAAAATGTAACTTGACTGATTTATTACACCAAGATTTTGACTAACATAACTGGAAGGACAGTTTCACAACACAGATTAAAATTTTAGGAAGAAATATTTAAAAGTTAGGCAAATATCAGTCTCCAAAGTACAAATTACCCTCAACTATCTTTGAAATGACAACACAATGCATAATTGCCATGTCTTTCTCAGAGATTCTGCAACATTTAAATGTTACATAGACATTATAAACATGAGCCTAGTCATTCACCAAGATAAATGTCTCAATAGTGGCAAGCAGCTTATCCTAATAATCTTAATAGTTTCTAACCTTTGTTCCTTGAAAAGGCATTTTTACATGCCAGTTTTATTTCTAAATGGCAACACAAATACCATTATAATCATCAAATGTAAAGATGGACTGCTTATTAAAAACTTGCACTTTAAAAATATACCCTGGACTGGGGCTGCCCATGGTGGCTACCGCCTGTAACTCCAGCACTTTGGGAGGCCAAGGCAGGAGGATTGTTTGAGGTCAGCAGTTCAAGACTAGCCTGAACAACATAGCAAGATGCTGTCTCTAAAATACATAAGTAAAAGCATCAAGTGATGGTGGAGTTCAGATGAAATTTTATATAATTTCTATTTCCACATTGGAGGGGACTCTGATTTACCTTTTCTAGCATCTCGTTATTTTTCTGCTTTGATGATAAAAAGTTCTTGAAACTTATTTTAAAACCTTTGCATCAGATAAATTAAAACAAAATTTAAATATATAATAAAATTAGCTATCATAAAAAAAAAAACTTTAGATTGGTGACCTGTTTTTGCAATAGCCTCACAAGCAGAAGTTTCCTAAGGTATACTAACCACATTTTCTTCCGAAATCACTTTTATGGCCAGCCATGGTGGCTCACTCCCATAATCCTGGCACTTTAGGAAGCTAAGGCGGGTAGATCATATGAGGTCAGGAGTTCCAGACCAGCATAGCCAACCCTGTCTCTACTGAAAATATAAAAATTAGCCAGGCATTGGTGGCAGGCACCTATAATCCCAGCTACTTAGGAGGCTGAGGCAGGAGAATTGCTTGAGCCTCGGACGTAGAGGTTGCAGTGAGCCAAGAGCATAGGGAGGGGGAAAGAGCAAGACTCCATCTCAAAAAAAAAAAAAAAAAAATCACTTTGAAATTGTGAACTGCCTTATTATTCATTAGACCATAGCTATAAAAAGTATTGAAATGTTATAAATGCCAACACCCATAAACTAGATTATACCATCACTAAACATCAGGTACTAATTATTAGCAACATAGCAAAGAGGTATATAATTTTTGTCCTTAGTTCAAAAGCCAAAAAGAGAAACAGACTATTACACTGACATACCAAATAACCAGCTCTTTAAAAATAAACAAAAACTAAACTCTACATAATAATATAGAATCTATTTAGTATGTAGTTTTTAAAGAAGGTCTAACTACTCTTTGGCCGTGGGGAGATTATATTTTATAATTCTATTTTACATTTTACTTTAATAAAATTAATTCAGACTATGCCTAGGCTACTATTACGTTCATATACTTTCAAGTCACTAGTTATTCCTAACTGACGTTTAAGTAGCTGAGACAAGAACAAACCTAACACGGTAGAGCTTTCCCTTGAAAAAGCTTTTTGAATAACCTAATATACAAACAAAATATAGAAAGCCTTTCTACTCTGGGTTAGCAGTATCAGACTTGTGGGGAAAAGTGCCACGAGCAATAATAGTATTATAGTATTTGTTTTTCTCATTTTATCTACATAGTACCCTGATTTCCACCTTTATTTTACAAAACTCTTAAGTGCTTGTATCAAAATATCACATATACTTCATAAATGTATACAACTATTATGTATCCACAAAAATTAAAAATTAAATGCTAAGTGTCTTCAGCAGTTAGCACAGTAATTTCAAAACAATTCTCAATACTAAATTTTATTCCATTTTTTTTTTTTTT
>NW_016108967.1:4723-6815 GCF_001604975.1 Cebus imitator | reverse complement strand
CCGTTTTTTGTTTTTTGTTTTTGTTTTGTTTTTTTTTTAAACAGTTTCATTTTGGGTGTTTAATAGCAGTACAGAAGATTTCACTAACGTTACAGGAAATTGCCCCGATAGACAATGAAGTCCTACTATAAACCTTGTTGGTATCTTTTATTTCTGAGTGTCAACGTAGGTGTTTCAGGATGCACTGGGGTCCACAGTAGTGGGGAGTAAATATCAAGTTGCTTTACTTTTAAGAGGACATTATCATTTTAACCCACACATCTAAAAATACTGCCTGGTGCTTACATGTTGTAAGCATTCTGCAAGCCCTATGACCATGGTCTCACTTGTCTAGGTAACTTACAAGCAAAGGCCGACCCCAGACTTCACCGAAGAACAGTGAATGCCGCAAACTCCAGCTCATCAGCACCAATTTATTCCCATGCTAGGGAGGACTTTGATTCACTCTACAGAAGAGCCAACCATTCAGAGAGACAATGTCTTGTTGAAACTATACAGGTGACATTTAAAGTGTTAATTACCATTTTTACAAGAATCCCTGCTGCTTTCGTGGAGAGGAAGCATCTGATGGCAGGACCCGGCAGCTGTCCACAGTTCGTGGCTGACATTCGAAGGCTGGGAAAGGTCCGTCTTGAGGTCTACTTGATTTTCACTAGTCCTTACCAAGTCAGAATTAGGTTGAGTTGTGGGGCAACTGGCATCCTTATGGATAACTGATGGATTTGGTTTGTTGAAAGTGTTAAATGACATTTGTACTAAAGCTTCATTGATGAAGAATGCGTTTTCATGACATAAGTTCTCAGATCGATTAAGTTCTATTACCTCCGGGCCATCAGGAAGAAATGCCGCGGGCAGAAGGATGTGACATTACAAAAAAGGAACAGGCTTTGTACAAAAAAAGTCGGTCCTGGCTCAGCCTCCGACCCGGGTAGTCTGGAGCCTGCTGGGAGAGCGGTGGCCTGTGAGAGGTGGGTCGTGGATGGGATTAGGGGAGGTGGGAGCTATTTTAACTGTCTGGGCCCTCTCCTGTGCAGGCGTGGGCATCCCCCGGGGTGGCGGAACGAGGGCGCTCCTTCCAGCTTCCGAGTCTGGCCAGCCTGGGTGCGGGGCGCCGCCCCCGAGACACCCGAGGGATTCAGTACTCCCTGGTTCCCTGGACCGTGGAGGTTCGCGCGTAGTGGCGGCGAGAGCCTGTCTCTTGTGGCTCAGCGCCGTGGGGAGGTTGACGCATACTTGCGGAGGTCGCACCTGGGCGTGAGGAGGAGAATGAGGAGGAAGGGCATGAGCCGAGCCTGAGGAATCCGTGGTCCCGACTCTACACTCCAGGGTGGCCCTTGGGTAGGGTGAAATCCCTGTCTTTGTCCTCGTTCCCCACCTTGGTGTGGGTCACTGGCTGCAGGATGAACTGTCGCTCGGAGGTGCTGGAGGTGTCAGTGGAGGGTCGGCAGGTGGAGGAGGCCTTGCTGGCTGTGTTGCACACGGTGCTCCTGCACCGCAGCACTGGCAAGTTCCACTACAAGAAGGAGGGCACCTACTCCATTGGCACCGTGGGCACCCAGGATGTCGACTGTGACTTCATCGACTTCACCTACGTTCGTGTCTCTTCTGAGGAACTGGACCGCGCCCTGCGCAAGGTTGTTGGGGAGTTCAAGGATGCGCTGCGCAACTCTGGTGGCGATGGGCTGAGGCAGATGTCCTTGGAGTTCTACCAGAAGAAGAAGTCTCGCTGGCCTTTCTCAGATGAGTGCATCCCATGGGAAGTGTGGACGGTCAAGGTGCACGTGGTAGCCCTGGCCACAGAGCAGGAGTGGCAGATCTGCCGGGAGAAGGTGGGCGAGAAACTTTGTGAGAAGATCATCAACATCGTGGAGGTGATGAATCGGCACGAGTACCTGCCCAAGATGCCCACACAGTCGGAGGTGGATAACGTGTTTGACACAGGCTTGCAGGACGTGCAGCCCTACGTCTACAAGATCTCCTTCCAGATCACCGATGCCCTGGGCACCTCCGTCACCACCACCATGCGCAGGCTCATCAAAGACACCCTTGCCCTCTAAGCCCACCCGGTCCCCGGGAGCTCCTCCATGGCTCC
>NW_016108967.1:0-2223 GCF_001604975.1 Cebus imitator | reverse complement strand
AGTTCGAGGGAGAGAGGCCTCCAGAGAAACAAAACATACAAAAAAGGACGCCCCGGGGGACCCCAGACGTGCCCGGCTGCTCGAGGCGCTGCTGGAGGAGGCAGGGCTGGAGGAGCCCTCCACTCAGAATAGCTCCAGCAGGTTCTCGGTGCCGGAAGTTCCTGTTGAAGTGGCCAAGGTCTTGGCCAGCGGCAACTGGACCCCAGAGTCTCCGTCCCCAGCCTGCCAATGTAGCCGGCCTGGCACCCGGCGCCTGCTGCCCGACTGCCCGGCTGCAGCTGGCGGGTCCCCTCCGCCCCAGGCAGTGACTAGCTCTGGGGAAGTGGTTCAGAACCTCACAGGCCGGAACCTGTCTTACTTCCTGGTCAAGACGTACCCTCGCCTGGTGCGCCAGGGCCTGAAGACTAAGAAGTGGGTGAATGAGGTCAGGTATGGAGGCTTCTCTCTGGGGGGCCGAGACCCAGGCCTGCCCTCGGGCCAAGAGTTGAGCCGCTCAGTGGAGGAGTTGTGGGCACTGCTGAGCCCCCTGCCTGGCGGGGCCTTCGACCGTGTCCTGAACAACCTCACAGCCTGGGCTCGTAGCCTGGATGCTCAGGACAGCCTCAAGATCTGGTTCAACAACAAAGGCTGGCACTCCATGGTGGCCTTTGTCAACCGAGCAAACAACGCACTCCTACATGCCCACCTGCCCCCAGGCCCGGCCCGCCATGCCCACAGCATCATCACACTCAACCACCCCTTGAACCTCACCAAGAAGCAGCTGTCTGAGGCCGCACTGATGGCCTCCTCGGTGGATGTCCTTGTCTCCATCTGTGTGGTCTTTGCCATGTCCTTCGTCCCGGCCAGCTTCACTCTTGTCCTCATTGAGGAGCGTGTCACCCGAGCCAAGCACCTGCAGCTCATGGGGGGCCTGCCCCCCACCCTCTACTGGCTTGGCAACTTTCTCTGGGACATGTGTAACTACTTGGTGCCAGCATGCATCGTGGTGCTCATCTTTCTGGCCTTCCAGCAGAGGGCATATGTGACCCCTGCCAACCTGCCTGCTCTCCTGCTGTTGCTACTGCTGTATGGCTGGTCGATCACACCACTCATGTACCCCGCCTCCTTCTTCTTCTCCGTGCCCAGCACTGCCTATGTGGTGCTCACCTGCATAAACCTCTTTATTGGCATCAATGGAAGTATGGCCACCTTTGTGCTTGAACTGTTCTCTGATCAGAAGCTGCAGGAGGTGAGCCGGATCTTGAAACAGGTCTTCCTTATCTTCCCCCACTTCTGCTTGGGCCGGGGGCTCATTGACATGGTGCGGAACCAGGCCATGGCTGATGCCTTTGAGCGCTTGGGAGACAGGCAGTTCCAGTCACCCCTGCGCTGGGAGGTGGTCGGCAAGAACCTCTTGGCCATGGTGATACAGGGGCCCCTCTTCCTTCTCTTCACGCTACTGCTGCAGCACCGGAGTCAACTGCTGTCACAACCCACGGTGAGGTCCCTGCCGCCCCTGGGAGAGGAGGATGAGGATGTAGCCCGTGAGCGAGAGCGGGTGGTCCAAGGCAAAACTCAGAACTCTGCCTTTGTTTTCCCCATCTGCAGCCGGCCAGATTCCGGCAGGAGGAGTCCCGCGCTGCCCCAACCCAGAAGCCGCTGGGAGCTCGCCCGCCCTCGGAACGCTGCCCGTTGGCCCCTGTACTGTCCATCCTTCCCCCAGCGGTATCTCGGGCCTGCGCTGAGCGGGTTCTTGCGGCTGCCAGGAGGCGTGAACTGCGGACTATGAGCATGGGCTTCATCGGCGCCGGCCAGCTGGCCTATGCACTGGCGCGGGGCTTCACAGCTGCAGGCATCCTGTCGGCTCACAAGATAATAGCCAGCTCCCCGGAAATGGACCTACCCACGGTGTCCGCGCTCAGGAAGATGGGCGTGAACCTAACACGCAGCAACAAGGAGACGGTGAGGCATAGTGATGTCCTGTTTCTGACCGTGAAGCCACATATCATCCCCTTCATCCTGGATGAGATTGGGGCCGACGTTCAAGCCAGACACATCGTGGTCTCCTGTGCAGCTGGTGTCACCATCAGCTCTGTGGAGAAGAAGCTGATGGCGTTCCAGCCAGCCCCCAAAGTGATTCGCTGCATGACCAACACACCTGTGGTAGTGCGGGAGGGTGCTACAGTGTACGCCACAGGCACCCATGCCCTGGTGGAGGATGGGCAGCTTCTGGAGCAGCTTATG
>NW_016108966.1:12363-13959 GCF_001604975.1 Cebus imitator | reverse complement strand
GAGGTGGGTGGATCATCTGAGGTCAGGAGTTTGAGACCACCCTGGCCAACATAGAGAAACCTCATCTCTACTAAAAATACAAAAATTAATTCCAGCTCCTTGGGAGGCTGGGGCAGGAGAATTGCTTGAACTGGGGAGGTTGAGGTTGCGTAGAGCCAAGACTGTGCCATTGTACTCCAGCATGGGTGACAGAATGAGACTCTGTCTCAAAAACAAAGAAACAAACAAACAAAAAAACATATCACAACTATTTTCCCATGTTGTTAAAAGTTCCACCAGTAATGTAAGAGAACATTGGGTGTACCCTTGCCAGTATTGGACATTCTCACTCTAGATATTTGCCAATATGACATATGAAAACTGTCATGTCATTGTTTTGATTTGCATTTTCCCCAAGCACCAGCGAGGTTTAATGGTTTTCACATTTAAAAGAATCATTTTTTAAATTTATAATCACCTTGTTTAATAATGAGGTTTTCATGTTTTTATTAACTGTGTTTCTTCTGTTTAGATAAATCTTAGAATTTTTCACATTGATTCAGACAAATGTCAGTACAAAGGTCTTTATAAGTCTATGAAAATTTTAATAATTTTTCTTGGTAATTTTTGTCTGTAGATTCAAGTTTTGAAGGGCGTTTCCAATTCTGATATCATGGAAATACGTGTAATTTGTTAGTTTTAAAAAAACATGACTTCTTTAATCCCCTAGATTGTAGTTCACTAAGTGTTATCTTAGTCTTCTGGATATTGCCTGTTCATATCTTTGCTCATTTCTCCCCCTTCTGGGTTATCTTTTCTTCTTATTGCTTCATAGGTGTTCTTTAGATATCACAATGGTTAATCTTTTGTTACATGAGTTACGTGTGTTTTCTCCTGATTTGTTACTTGTCTTTTAATTTTGTTAACGGTGTCTTTACATAGAAGTTTTAACTCATGTGGTCCCATCTTTCTCTTAAAAAAAAGTCTTCATTATTCAACTTGAAAATCTTTCACTTCTTTATAGCTTTGGTTTGTGTGTGTGTGTGTGTGCGTGTTTTAAATTGTTTAGCAAATCTCTACCATCCCAAGATTATCTTTGAAACATTTTCACATATTTTATGTGAAAAAAAATGTTTTCACACTGAGCTCATTTAGTTTGTGTGGAATTTCCTTTTGTGTCTAGTGTGAGGGTAGGAATCTAACGTTTTCCCAGATGGATAGACTTTTGTGTCTCTCGGTTCATTGACCTGTTTATATTTCAAATGCCACAAGGTCTTTCTGCATACATAAAGCCTCTTTCTGGATTCTCAGTTCTGTTCCAGTGACAGGTCTGTCTGTGTTTATTCCATTACCTCCCCTCCCCTGTGGCTTTTTATAGAAGTTTGATATCTGATAGGGCAAATATGCTTGTTTTCAAATTTTTCTTAGCTATTCCATTGAATTTACTGTTTCTGGTAAATTTTAGAATTATTTTGATGAGTTTTGAGACAAATCCCATTGAGATAATGATTAGAATTGTGCCAAATTTATCGATGAATTTGGGAAGGAGTCAGTTCTCACTAGCAGGTCTTTCTGTCAAGGAGCATACTGTATCTGTTTATTCTGGAGTTGCCTCTC
>NW_016108966.1:8997-10188 GCF_001604975.1 Cebus imitator | reverse complement strand
AAACCCAATATTCATAATAAAGTCCAGAACCATGAATTGTTTTAAATGATTTTTCCTTATGTGTGATTACAAGTATACCTCTACAGGAAGTTAGTATACTCTCACACAAGCTAATTTTTTGGAGTAAAAGGCCTACTGTAGAAACTCTCAGAAACACAATAGTGATAAGCATCCACAGAACGCCAAGAAAGTCATGCCCGGGATACAAATAATCAGGTGGAAAAATGATCGCCTGGAATAATAATAGTTGAAATAAAGGTCAGTGACATTTACAATATTTCAGTAAAAAATGATAATCCTTAGAAACCGTCAAGCTTCTTCAAGAAGTAACCACACCCCTCAGATATCACCAGGGGATTCCACTGCTTCAAGAAGATTGGAAGTCACCAGTCTCATGTTTTTTTGCATGGCTGGCAGTGTTTTCAGGCATTCTACATGTAGAGTGTCTTTTTTTTCTTTCTTTCTTTTTATTGATGTAAAGCAGGCATATCCAATTTTTTGGCTTCCCTGGGCAATATTAAAAGAAGGAACCTTGCCTTAGGCCACACATAAAATACATTAACACTAACAATAGCTGTCGATCTAAAAAAAATCACAGAAAGTCCAGGCGCAGTGGCTCATGCCTGTAATCCCAGCACTTTGGGAGGCTGAGGCTAGCAGATCACCTGAGGTCAGGGGTTCCAGACCAGCCTGGCCAACATGGTGAAACATCATCTCTACCAAAAATACAAAAATTAGCCAGGTGTGGTGGCAGGCACCTGGAATCCCAGTTACTCAGGAGGCTGAGGTAGAAGAATGGCTTGAAAGAGGGAGGCATTCCTCGCTCTTTGGCCAGAGGTTGCAGTGAGCCGAGATGGTGCCATTGCCCTCCATGACCTCCAGCCTGGGAGACAAGAAGGAGATTGCGTCTCAACAACAACAAAAAATTACAAATTTATTTATTTCTTTATTTTTTTAATTGCATTTTAGGTTTTGGCATATATGTGAAGAACATGCAAGATTGTTGCATAGGTACACATGTGGCATTGTGATTTGCTGTCTTCCTACCCTTCACCTATATCTGGCATTTCTTCCCATGCTGTCTCTCCCCAACTCCTCACCCCCCGCTGTCCCTCCCCTGTTTCCCCCCAACGGACCCCAATAAGTGGTGCTCCCCTCCCTGTGTCCATGTGTTCTCATTATTCAGCACCC
>NW_016108966.1:5640-8286 GCF_001604975.1 Cebus imitator | reverse complement strand
TTTCTCCTTTGGGTCAATCCATGATCTGCACCAAACACATTTTACAAAACAAAGGACAGTACAGTCCTCATTCACATCCTGGTCATGATGCCACTCCTAGTGACTCTCATACTGCAAACGTCCCAGCAGGCACACCCCTTTCCTTTCCATCTGATGGGCTTCTCAGCTCCCATCACACTGACTGGACACAGACTCCCTAGAGGCAGCCCAAAGAGCAGAAGACATGGACGACTCAGAAGTTTCTAAAAAGTCATCAAACCAGATGACGCAAAACTTAAATGACATTTCACTTTGTTTTGGTTTATTCTGTTTGAGACAAGAGTGCAGTAGGTGTCCAACTAATCCTTTTTGGAATCTTTTGTAGAGATGGGGTTTCTCTCTGATGTTCAGGCTAGTCTTAAGCTCCTGGTCTCAGATGATCTGCCTACCTTAACCCCTCAAAGCACTGAAATTACAGGCCTGCACTGTATAATTTGCTGTGTGACACAGCGCAATAGGAAAGAAGAAACACCACGGGTCCAGTGTCTACTCATATGGGTGGATTGATGGCTGGGAAACCCCAGGAGGAGCCAGAAGAGCAGCCATAGCACCTGAATTTCCAGGGCCTTTCAGGGCACCCTGAGGTGGCCAGGACAGAGGTGGGGGTGGCTTAGTGCTGGGGGAGGGAAGGGGGTGGGATCTGAGTTGAGGAGGGGGACGGGAGGGTAGGTGAGGAAGGGGAAAATGGGATGTTGGGCACCTGGAGGAGGGAGTCTGGGAAAGGAATCTGGTTCAAACTAAGTCTTCAAGGGTCAGAGGAAGGTTCAGCTACAAGTCAGGGAGAGTCTATCAGGGAAGCCACAGGACACACAGGGCAAGAAAGTGGGAGGCTCAGGAGCAATTAGATGGAGACCAGGGCTCTGGTTTCCACCACACCTTTTCCTGTCTGGGTGCTGCCTAAGCAACCCTGGGGCTTTGTACTCCCTCTCCACCAATCCCAATCCCCATCCCCGGAGTGTGGTACCTCACAGTGGACGTTCCACGGAGCACCCGCATACTCAAATGCCGCTACCCCATCTCAGCCCCCTACGCACCTCCCAAGGCTCTCTGGGACCTTCAGAGACCTGATTTCTGGTCTTCCCCACCAGCTCCCTGTTCCTGCTTCTGGGTGGCTCCTTCCTTCCTGAGCCCCCAGGGTTTCTCATGGCCAGCCTTGGCTGCAAAACATAGAAAACAAATGATGGCAGGACATCAGGAAGAACCTCACAGACAAGCAGAGTGGGAGGTCCACAGCCCTCTCTCAGCCATTCATATTCTAAGCAACAAAACATCAGAAGGATGTGGAAATTCCGAAGATTAAACCATCTCCATCACATCCATGGAGCCATCCATCCATCATCCTGCATCTCAGAACAAATGTTGGAGCTACACTGGTTTTAAGCATGTGTGGTACATTTACAAAAATTAACCCGACTTATTTTGTTCATGAAGCAAATCTCAATATATGTCAGACAAATCCAATGACACAGCACGTTTCTGATCACAGAATTGTGCTAGAAGTCAATAATTAAAAGCTAATCAAAAATTATTGTATGCTTGGAAATTCAAAGTGCCCTTATAAGATGTCAGCAGAATAAATAATCCAAAGTGAAACAAGACTGCGTTTACACTCAGTGAGAAGATCATAACGTGGCAATCAAATGTCTCCCTCTGGCCCAGGAATTCCAGTCTGTGGCACAAGGTCGTGTGGTGTCAAATCATCCCAACACACCTAGACATGTTAACATCTGACATAGGGTGACGGTGTCACTTACCTATATTATCTTACCGCCTGTGAAGGTGGACTTTTAATTCTGAACCCTAATGAAGGGGAGAAAACCAAGTTGACTCTCATGGTTGAGCTCTCAGGAATGTCCAAGGAATCTGTGCATTTCAAGAGACAAATTTCATCAGCCTCTCTCCTGGGGGATTTGACCACAATACCCAGAGGGTTTGGCAGCATCACGAGTGATGGCTAGGGAGTGCCAAGCTGGTGAGCAGGACCCAGGGGTCTGGTGACCAGGTCAGACCCCCGCTGTCCATTATCTTTCCTGGACCCATCATCAGCTAAATTTCCCAAAGGCCTGCCTCTGCCTAATCACACAGACTGTGCTCAAATGTACTCAGGCCTCTAGCAGCTGTAAACCACTGCTTTAAATGTCCTTACAATTTACTATGACATAAAGTTATTGTAAGCTGCAAATACTCTATTCATGCTACAAATGGAAAGCCAATGCCTTTACTGTAAATAGAAAAACAACCCTGAGACACAAGGAAAACCAGAAACAGGGATAACACAACTATGGCATTCAATTCTATTCATATGCTGTCACCTGCATAAAGAGCCCCAGATTTGGGTTGTCTTGGTTGTAAAACAAGAGACCAAGTAAGTGGGTGTTGAAGTCAGATTAGCCCAAAAGTGAATGGCGGAGAGTACCATGATGTCTATGAAGGGTTGCTGGGGTCACTTTGAATATAGCCCAAGCAGAGACAGGGCAAGGAAGGACATGTGAGCAGAATTTGGGGCCTCAAACGGGGGATGTGATTCATGCAGCCCAGGAAATGCTCCCAAAAGCCAGAGTCAACCTCCCTTGGAGGCAGGTCCCTCATGGAGGCAGAGCAAGGCAC
>NW_016108966.1:0-2721 GCF_001604975.1 Cebus imitator | reverse complement strand
GCACCACCATGTCCAGCTAATGTTTTGTATTTTTAGTAGAGACGGGATTTCACCATGTTGACCAGGATGGTCTCTATCTCTTGAACTCGTGATCCACCCACCTCGGCCTCCCAAAGTGCTGGGATTACAGGCCCGAGCCACCGCACTTGGCTTTCTTTTTTTTCTTTTTTCTTTTTTTTTTTAAAGAGAGTCTCCCTCTGTCATCTAGGCTGGAGTACTGTGGCGCAATCTCAGCTCACTTCAACCTCTGACTCCCAGGTCCAAGACATTCTCCTGCCTCAGCCTCCCAAGTAGCTGAGACTACAGCCACGTGCCACCTTGCCTGGCTAATTTTGCGTTTTTAGTAGAGACAAGCTTTCTCTATGTTGGTCAGGCTGGTTCTGAACTCCTGACCTCAGGTGATTCACTGAACTCAGCTTTCCAAAGTGCTGGGATTACAGGCATGAGCAACAGGTCCTGCCTAAATTTTGCAGGATAATAAATAGCTTTTGAAGTACCTCTGGGCACTTGTCTGGTTGTTTTTCTTTAGCTTAACATGCCAGCAATTATTATTTTTGAGTTTCTGACCGAGATAGTGGTTTTTATCCAAATAAGTCAAGTACTCTACCCCATCCCTAAGCCACTTGCATGAAACGAAAAAGGAGGGAAAAGCCAGTACTGTGACTGCCTACGCTTTGCCCAGCATGGCCCCCTGTGAGACGTGGGGTAGCGGAGACCCAGGAACTGTTCAAGGGTGCTGGGACCCATCTGTCTGTGCTCACCTTCCTCAGGTACTCACATGGGGGATGGCACTGACTTTAAGTGCTGCTGCATTTCCTTGGTGAGCTGGCCCTGGCCATGGGGCAGGAACTGTGGGGTCAGGACTATAGAGGGCTTCACCACCTACAGAATAGGAACAGAAGCTCATGATGTGTGCCAACCTGTTAGATAATTAAATGTTTAAAAATGTTTCTTGAATGAGTGGAAAAACAAGGTGATGTTTGAGTCTATAGTGGTGTTAAGATTTATTGCCGAGGTAAAAAGAGGAAACTGAGGCAAGTATAAGAAAATGAGAAGCTAATTTATTCAGCTCCCAGGTGAGGTTCTGTGGTCCAGGGAGGGGCCAAAGAAGTCACGCCCAACTGTTTAGGTCATGGGGTTTTATGGGGAGGAAAGCCGATTGATTGGCTATTGGGGAAACAAAGCAAAGGCAATTTTATTGGCTGTCAGGAAGCAGGAAATACCTGGAACTAGTTGCCATTGGTAGGCGGGTGGGACTTTGGGTAAGTGGGCCTTGATTNCCTAGTGGATTCCACCAAGTATTTCAGGTTCTCCTCTGGGCCACTTGAAGCTGGAGGTAGCTATGGGATTTGCTTTGACTCAGGAGATGTCAGTGGAAGTAAAGCGTGTCACCTCAAGGCAAAAGAGTTGGAAGCCATTGAGACTGGCCACCCTTTCCCTCATCTCATAGAGCCACTGATAGGTCCCATATAGAGGCTGCTCCTTTATTCTGGTGGCAGATGAGGGGATGTGGAGCACAGGGCCCAGGAGAGCCACGGAGGATATGCAGCATAAACAGACAGAGAGCCTTCAGTGTTGTAAATTTCCATTTTTGGGGACTGTTTATTACCTATAATGATACCTGGTCCATCCTAGCCGACAGGCACCATCTGTTCCATGCTCTGTGAAGCAGACTAGCCTACCATCAGAACATAAACTGGTTGTAGGACACATGTAAGCTTCAGTTCCAGCTTTGCCTTTTATTAACTGCAACCTCTGGCATTTAACTTTCAGTTTCTGAGCCTGTTTCAACTCTGTAAAATGGGTTGGGTATACTACTTCAGGTTGTGAAGAGAATGAAACGAAATATAAATGCATGTAGAGCATTGAGCCCAGGGCCTGGCACACAGAGTGAGTACGTCGTATCAGCCATGGAACTTCATAATGCATATTGATTGTCAATACTCAGACATTGCAGCAAAGTATTACCAAAAAATTTAAACTTATTTGTATATGTATTCTTTCAATCTTTATTTAAACAGATAGGATAAAATTATGAATATTCTTTCATATCCAGTGTTTTTCTCTTAATAGTATATTGCTAAAATTTTTTTATATCGGGCCCATCACGATGGCTCACACCTGTACTCCGAGAACGTTGGGAGGCCAAGGCGGGTGGATCACAAAATCAGGAGTTTGAGACCAGTCTGGCCAACATGGTGAAACCCCTGTCTCTACTAAAAACACAAAAATTAGACAAGTGTGGTGGCATGCACCTGTAGTTCCAGCCACTTGGGAGGCTGAGGCGAAAGAAACACTTGAACTTGGGAGGTGGGGGCTGCAGTGAGCCAAGATAGTGTACATATGTATACACACACACATAAAATCTCAAAAACAAATGATCATTTATGAAATCATTTTAAATGGCAAGATAATGTTTAATTTAATGAATAATTTAATTATTACTATTAGACTTTTTGTAGATTGTGCAGGGCATTCAAAACAAATGAAGAATAGAAAAAGTATTAGATGTTGTAAAATAAATGTGATTTTATTATTTTATTCAAAAATATAGAACTATATATATAATTATAAAACGTATTTCTAATTATGAATCATTTTAAAAATAGTATAGAAGCTGCTGATTTTGATTTCTGTTTCAAATTTTGCAAATATGTTTATATATATATGTGTGTGTGTTTATATATATATATGTATCTATATCTATATCTATATCTATAT
>NW_016108965.1:0-6845 GCF_001604975.1 Cebus imitator | reverse complement strand
AAAAAAAAAAAAAAAAAAAAAGCCTTGAGGTGAAAAAAGAGGGTGTATCCAAATCCTTCCTGGTTGGCTCTTTTCAAGAACCACCACCAGGGTGTGTCTGTTAGCTTTTTCCCTCCAAAATTAAGTAATCGACATAAGATAAGCAAAGCTTTATAAAGACCCAACCAAAGAGCCAAGCAGCCTATCTCTCCATCTCTGCAAAACAAAAACAAAAATGAAAACAAGCCTTCCCTTTTAGATGTATATGGCATGACTGGTCATTACTGAGATAACTCTACTAAATAAAAACCACTGTGCTGGTTCTGGACTCCCGCACATATATAATATATGTATCTCCAGGGCTCTGCCAGGCCTGGCAGCTGCTGTCTGCCACCTAACCCCAGGATATAAGAACTTCCCTTCCAGGGGCTATGAAAGCTCTTTCTCTGGCTGTGGGGTATAGATCTTATTCTTAAGTCCTTCACTAGCCTAGGGAACCCTGAGGCCTCATGGGTCTGGGTAGGTTGTTTAGCATTTTTCAAACTTCCAAAGCAGATGGATGACCATAAAATCAAAATGGACTATATTGTAGATAAAAAAGAAAGAGGAGAATTAAAATCATTCAATTGTGTGTGTATTTTTCTTTTTTTCTTTCTTTTTTTTTTTTGAGACAGGGTCTCATTCTGTTGCCCATACTGGATTGCAGTGGCATGATCTCAGCTCACTGAAACCTCTGCCTCTTAGGCTCAAGGGATCCTCCCACCTCAGCCTTCCAAGTAGCTGGAACTACAGGCATGTGCCACCATGCCTGGCTCATATTTGTATTTTTGTAGAGACAGGGTTTAGCCATGTTGCCCAGTGTGGTCTTGAACTCCTGAGCTCAAGTGATCCTCCTGTCTCAGCCTCCCAAAGTGTTGGGATTATGGGCGTAAGCCACTGTGCCAGGTGTCAATTTTATTTTATTGGACCATATGAAATTGTGACTCCTGTTTTTACATAAGGGTCGAATATCAGCAAATTCAGATGGCTCGACCTAATTAAATACATATTTTCCTGATTTGCACAAATTATCAATTCAAACACAAAGTTGTGAAGCAATGCCTTACTTAAAAATTATGCATTAAACATGCGAAGTGAGAAGATTAAATGGCTGATTCCATTATAGGTGGACTAGACTGGGACACTATTTTTTCTGCCATAACAAGAAAACACCCACGTTATTAAAAGCATTTTTTAGAAATTGAGTTGCCAAAAAAAATGCTAGCACTGAAGCACAGAGACGTGAGGAGAAACAAACTTTTCCTGAGAGGTCTTTCAGTATTTCAGCACTACAGGTGTGGGTGGGCAGAACAGCTCACCCAGGAAGATCCCAAACTGAAAACCTAACTTTCAAATTACACCCACATATTAAGCTGGTGCAACAGCCTCCCCAGATACAAGAAAAATGACCCTTCTCTGCGTGGCACTCAATGGCATAAAGATACTTGGATTCTTAAACTGATAGAAGAGAGAACTGTTTAGTGGGTTGACAGGGCTTAACATTCCCTTGACAGCCCTCTGATTTCTCATGTGGCCACTGAAATCTCATGTATTCGTCAGTTCAAAGTTCAGAATTCTACCCAGTCTTGAGACTACTATCTTGTATTTCTTTGCAGTTAATTTTTCGCATTGAGATTTCTAGCTTGTTGCCTTGTAGGTTTCTTGCTGCCTTCTCTTCCCCAGATAATAGCATCCCACAAAATTTGGTGTTATTTCTAAACCCACAGTAGATACCTCAATCCTAGTGATTATTTCCTAGGCTGTCAGCTTATATGATAGACCTCAAAAGCTGAATGCTTATATGGTAGCCCTCAAAAGAAGTGATACCGTCATCAGTTTCTAAATACCTCCTTCAGATTAACTAAAAAACAACAGTGTAACACTATTTGCCTTTGGTTTTAAACATGTCCTAACTACTTCTTTATGGACATCTCCAGAGAAGGAACTATAATTCTTTGTACAGTGTTGAAATGTTCATGAATATATTTTCAAATCTTCAGTCTAGAAGAAGCACAGGTAGCATAAAAGTCAGGAATCCTGATGGGTGGTTGCAGTCACACAGCCTTCGTTGCCAGCCCCTCCAGTCATACTGCTTTTTCATGTTTTCTGTTCCATTTAACAACAGTTTCCCATAATTCTTGGAGGCCCAATCTCAATTGCCTTCCTTCTCAATCTTTCTTCCAGCCTGTTCTCCCCTAGCTTGATATTTCTATGGTCAGCTAGGCTTGCACCACCGTGTAGTGAGACGCAACCTCTCGTGGGAGGAAGCCCCCCACCCAGCACTTGCCCTGCCTTGTTCAGATACTGCAGGTGAATGAATTAACAGACTATTAAAGCATACTATTTTTTTGTTTAACTCTGAAACAGCACACTATTACATGAAAAAAGTAAAAATAGGTCTACATCTGCCTGAATTTAGAGACACTTTTGCCCCACCATCTGCATCATGAGTTAAATTTTAAGTGTTACGGTAGCTTCAGACCCCGATAAAATAGAAGAGTCGTTCACTCTAGTCACTGCCCCACGTCAAGCAATACTGGGGCTTGAAGCCATCCTCACCCCATTGGGAGCCTACCCCATCGCGCCAGGGTTTGGGGAGGAATTCAAACCTTATCTTCCAGATGAAACACTAGGTGAGTGCCCCGGCTCGAAACCTTCTGCTCTCATTCCCAGGTCTCGCTCCAGCACTTCCTCCCAGCTGCTCTTCATTCTCTGCCTGCCCTCAAGACTCGTGGAGGCGGTGTGGGAACCTAGGAGCCATTTGCAATCACTGTGCTGTTCCTGTAGGTCAATATGAGATAAAATTGGAGTCTCCCTCTCTCAGTGGCTCTCGGTTATCATACACGTGGGGACTGGTCAGACATCAAGCTAGCAAACCACACCAGGCGGGGAGAGTGGTGGTTAACGGGGGCCGCTGTGAGGATGGGCTTCAGGTTTTTGTGATCAAAGCTGTACCACAGCCTGAATATCCATATGCTCTCCTGTTTCGTCCAGTTTCTTCTGGCAAAATCTGGGCCGTCCCCTTCTAAGACTTGAAAGCTGTCATTGTTGGGTGGTGGGTCTTGATCGGGGTCAACACCAACTCTGAAGTACTGCCAGTGGTGTTCACTGTGGTCCTCTTTGGAGGGCTCCTCAACGCCAACTCTGAGATTAAGCCATGACAACATGGGTGTCGTGCCTCCTCCGATGATCCAGATAGTGAAGAACACGATGAGAAGCATGGTGGTGAACATCATCTGGCGAACATAGGATGCCATGTCACGGATGGCCAACGCAAATGCCTTTGCTCCCCTGAGGCCAGAAAACATCATCATGTGTTGAAAATTCCAGCCAATCGTATGCCTTCTGCCCAAGTTGAGGAAAAAGGAGAACGGGTAGATATGGGTGGCTCTGCCCAGTCAGATGGCAACAAAAGCTCCAATGATGAAAATGGGGCTGAAAATATGCTTCTGGAAGGTAAACAGCGCCAGGCCCATGTAGGAGAAGATGTCTCTGCCAGGAAATGTAACACCTCAAAGAGCTGTTTGGTTCGACTTCCTGATTCCACCGACAGATTGTTGTAGGTGTAAAGAGTTTGTGTGATTCCGCAGAAAAGGACAGCTACAACGCCTGTAAATCCACAGGCTTCTGTCAAGAGAAATATGCTCCAGGACATGAGGAAAAAGAGCGCTGTCTCCAGCAGGAGGAAGCAGTCCAGTTTGGTAAACTTGGTCACTAAAGCAGTCACAACGTCAGTCACAGCTCCCATGATAAAAGAGCCACTAAATATACCAAGAAAAATGCCAACTGGCATTAAAAAGGCAGCAGCATCAAAGGCGTGAGTGTTCAGTCCCGCTGGCTGGTAGGCAACAATAGATGAGAAAGTACAATGGCAACAGCGTCATTTGGGACCCTCTCTCCAAACAGAAGTGCAGAAAGATCCACGTCTGCCTGCAATTCATTAAATATCGCCAGCACAGTCACTGGGTCAGTGGCAGAGGTGATTGCTCCAAAAAAGAGACAATCTGTATAGTAAAATTTATCTGAGAGCAGTCCCATAATCTTCATAAGCTTCATCACACCATACATGAGATTTCTAACAATAAAGGATGAAACAGCAGACCCTAAGACGGCGCAGGCCAGTAAGACCTGAGATTTTTGAAAAAGCGTCTTTTTTTTTTTTTTTTTTTTTTTTTTTTTTTTTACATTTTTTTTTTTTTTTTTTGAGACAGAGTCTTGCCCTGTCACAGGCTGGAGCGCAGTGGCGCGATATCCACTCACTGCAACCTCTGCCGCCTTCTGGGTTCCAGCAATTCTGCTGCCTCAGCCTCCCGAGTAGCTGGGATTACAGGTATGTACCACCATCCCCAGCTGATTTTTGTATTTTCAGTAGAGATGGAGTTTCACCATGTTGGCCAAGATGGTCTCAATCTTCTGACCTCAGCCTCCCAAAGTGCTGGGATTATAGGCATAAGCCACCACGCCTGGCCAAAAGTGTCTCTTCTTTAAGCTGTATCCAGCATGGAAAATAACTGGAGGGAGAAGAATGCTGAAAAATATCTCTGGGTGGAATGTTATCCCCTAGCATGTCATTCTGCTCTACGCTGAATCTTGCCAGGGCTGATTTCTCCTTTCAGAGTGTATTCGAAGAACTTTCCGCTGACATTCACTAATAAGGTGCTGAAGGCCCTGTCTTCCTGAGTGCAGCTGAGTGATTTGTCACGGCCACTGGTAGCAGGGGTACCATACCTCAGGATCACCCCAACGATGAGCCCATAGATTATGGCCAGCCCAGTCTCATGCAGAAAGCGCACTGGGCAGTGCTTGACAAGCCAGATGGTGAGGATAGTGAGCATGAGCAGAAGGATGAAGGTGAGCAGGTTCACACTGTCTTCCAGTGAGTCTCCTTCTCAGTGACAAGCTCTTCCAT
Source organism: Cebus imitator (assembly GCF_001604975.1). Classification (NCBI taxonomy): domain Eukaryota; kingdom Metazoa; phylum Chordata; class Mammalia; order Primates; family Cebidae; genus Cebus; species Cebus imitator. Next base: position 1,918 of record NW_016108965.1, on the reverse strand, counting down.
GGTGCTGCTGTTCTCAACCGCCTTGGAGTAGGAGGTCGAGGCTGCAGCCATGACTCGAAGCCCCCGACCTAGCAGAAGTGGCAAGGGCGCCCAGGCAGCCCCACTCGGGCCTAGGCGTGCTGCTTCACCAGGCTCCATGGTCCCCAGGCCGCCGTGCCTCCTCCACGCGGGGACCACAGCCTGAGCCATCGGTGGGTTCCAGCAGCAGCCCCGATCTGCCCAAGTGGCCGTGGCCAATGCAGTTCCTCCTCCTACCTGGGCCAGGCCCGGCCTGCACCCGAAGCAGTGCCTCCAGTTGTATTTAAAATGTAGTTTTTAAAGGAATGACAGAAAAAATGGGAAATTATATTTAAAATCTTGGAGGAAGAAAGCTATCTTAACAAAACAGAGAACCAAATGCATTTATGTGTGACAGAAGGTACATAAAGTCCAAAAGTAAGTGAATTATTACATAAAACATTTGCAACTGAAATAAAATGTTATACCTCATTTCATTTTATTATTGTTTTGAGGGTTTTTTTGGAGAGGGGGAGACAGTTTCGCTCTTGTTGTTGCCCAGGCCACAGTGCAGTGGCATGATCTTGGCTCACTGCAACCTCTGCCTCCTGAGTTCAAGCAATTCTCCTGCCTCAGACTCCCAAGTAGCTGGGATTATAGGCATCCGCCACCATGCCTGGCTAATTTTTGTATTTTTTAGTAGAGACAGGGTTTTACCATGTTGTCCAGGCTGGTCTTGAACTCCTGACCTCAGGTGATCCACCTGCCTCAGCCTCCCAGAGTGCTGGGATTACAGGTGTGAGCCACTGCACCCAGCCTATTTTATTACTTACACATACAATATATATCACATTTTATCTGAATCATCTAAATTTAACTGAATATTTTAGATATATGTTTTTTGGGGGTTATTTGTTTGCTTTTGAGAGGAGTCTTTCCCTGTTGCCCAGGCTGAATGGAGTGCAGTGGCACAATCTCAGCTCACTGCAACCTCCGCATCCCGGGTTCAAGCAGTTCTCCTGTTGCCTCCCAAGTAGCTGGAACTACAGGCACATGCTGCCACGCCCAGCTAATTTTTTTTTTTTTTTTTTTTTTTTAGTAGAGATGGGGTTTCACCGTGTTGCCCAGGCTAGTCTTGAACTCCTGAGCTCAGGCAATCTGCCCGACTCAGCTTCCCAAAATGCTGGGATTACAGGGGTGAGCCACCACACCTGGCAGATATACGTTTATATAAAGAACCTATTGATCAGGCCAGGAGCAGCACATGGCTCACACCTGTAATCCCAGCACTTTGGGAATCTGACGCAGGCAGATCACCTGAGGTCAGGAGTTTAAGACCACCTGGCCAGCATGGCAAAAACCCTGTCTCTATTAAAAATACAAAAAAAATTGCTGGGTGTGGTGGCGTGTGCCTATAGTCCCAGCTACTCAGGAGGCTGAGGCAGGAGAATGACTTGAACCTGGGAACAGAGGTTGCAGTAAGCTGAGATTGTACCACTGCACTCCAGCCTGGGCAACAGAGCAAGACTCTGTCTCAAAGAAAAAAAAGAACCTATTGATCAATAAAAAAAAACTCAGTGGAAATCTACTATTCAATTAAAAATAACCCAGTTAAACAATGGGTAAAGAATATAAACAATTTGCAGATTTGTTTATACTGCAGATTTGACAAAATACAAATGTTCAGAAACCACTTATAAAATGTTCATATGAATAAAACAAATTAACAAAATAATAAGATATAAATCAAGTTAATAAAATCAGTGAATAAAATGTGAGATATCAATTTTTGACCATGATTTTAAATCAGAAAGTGAGAAGAGTCTGCAGTTTTACCCTACCTGCAAGCTAACAACTTTTAACCTACCACAGTTTTGGGGTTTGGTTTTTGTTGTTTTTCTTTTCTTTTTTCTTTTTTTTT
>NW_016108964.1:5059-6856 GCF_001604975.1 Cebus imitator | reverse complement strand
AAACTGGGTGAGGTTTATATGGAAATTCTTATCTTTGCAACTTTTCTGTGTATCTAAAATTATTCCCAAATAAATGGAAGAAAAAGACCATCCACGGGCAGATCACTTGAGGTCAGGAGTTCGAGACTAGCCTGGTCAACATGGTGAAACTGTCTCTACTAAAAATATAAAAATTAGCCAGGTGTGGTGGTGGCATGAGTCCCAGCTACTTGAGAGGCTGAAGCAGGAGAATGACCTAAACTTAAAGGGCAGAGGTTGCAGTGATTGTACCACTGCAGAGATTGTGGTACAATCTCACCCTGGGGAACAGAGTGAGACTCTCAGAAAAAAAAAAGAAAAAAAAAATGCTATAAGCTGTCTGGGAACAATCTAGAAACCATGTGACTGAGATTAAGAAACAGCTGTAGGAACTGAAAGTGTTTATCTCGGATGTGACTAAGGGATATCAATTTGTGTCTTCAAGTATTGTGGCTCTTAAGAGAAAAAAAAAAAAAAAAAGAAAAAATTTTTAAAAGAGAGAATAAAGTAGATTGTAATACTAGAGCCTAAGCATAATGAGAAGTTACTGTCAGGCAAATTTAAATAAATATTGGAAAGGCTGGGTGCAATGGCTCAGGCCTGTAATCCCAGCATTTTGGGAGGCTCAGGCGGGTGGCTCACTTGAGGTCAGAAGTTTGAGGCCAGTCTGGCCAGCATGGTGAAACTTTGTCTCTACTAAAAATACAAAAATTAGCCAGGTGTATTTTTAGCTATTACATTAGCAGATGCCTATAATCCCAGCTGCTCGGAGGCTGAGGCAGGAGAATCACTTGAACTCAGGATGTAGAGGCTACAGTGAGCCAAGGTTACACCACTGCACTCTAGCCTGGGCAGCAAAGCGAGACTCCATCTCAAAAAGAAAAAAAGAATAAATACATAAATAAATATTGACAACAAATTCATGGCCTGGTGCAGTGGCTCACCCCTGTAATACCAGCACTTTGGGACGCTGAAGTGGGTGGATCATTTGAGGTCAGGAGTTTGAGACCAGCCTGGTGAAACCCCAACATGGTGAAACCTCATGTCTACTAAAAATACAAAATTTAGGCCGGGCGCGGTGGCTCACGTCTATAATCCCAGCACTTTGGGAGGCCGAGGCGGGTGGATCACGAGGTCAAGAGATCGAGACCATCATGGTCAACATGGTGAAACCCCGTCTCTACTAAAAATACAAAAAATTAACTGGGCATGGTGGCGTGTGCCTGTAATCCCAGCTACTCAGGAGGCTGAGGCAGGAGAATTGCCTGACCCAGGAGGTGGAGGTTGCGGTGAGCCGAGATCGCGCCATTGCACTCCAGCCTGGGTAACAAGAGCGAAACTCCGTCTCAAAAAAACAAACAAAACAACAACAAAAAAAAAACCCTTCTCTACCAAAAAAAACCCAAAAGAGCTAGGTGTGGTGGCACCTGTAGTCCCAGCTCCTAGAGAGGCTGAGACAAGAGAATCGCTTGAGCCCAGAAGTTTGAGGTTGTTGTGAGCCATAGCAATGATAGTTACACTGCACTCTAGTGAGACCTTGTCTCTAAAATAAAAAAAAATAAAAAATAGTTAAAGATTTCAATTAATATAGTCGCCGGGCGGGGTGGCTCAAGCCTGTAATCCCAGCACTGTGGGAGGCTGAGGCGGGTGGATCACGAGGTCAATAGATCGAGACCATCCTGGTCAACATGGTGAAACCCCGTCTCTACTAAAAATACAAAAAATTAGCTGGGCATGGTGGTGCATGCCTGTAATCCCAGCAACTCAGGAGGCTGGGGC
>NW_016108964.1:2890-4034 GCF_001604975.1 Cebus imitator | reverse complement strand
GCCTCCCAAAGTGCTGGGATTACAGGCTTGAGCCACCGCGCCCGGCGGCACTTTCTTATAAACACTTTGCACTCAGCCCAGTAATCGCTTCCCTAGCTATTTACACAAGTAAAATGAAAACATTGTCACACACAAAACTATATGTGAACATTTATAGCAGCTTTATTAATTGTCCAAATCTGGAAACAACTAAATGTCCCTCAGCTGAGAATAAATACACAAACTCTTATACATCCGTTGAAAGGGAAGAGATTACTGATAGATGCAAAATGAATGGATCTCAAATGCATCATGCTAAGTTAAAGAGGCCAGACTCGGCTGGGTATGGTGGCTCATGCCTGTAATCTCAGCACTTTGGGAGGCTAAGGCAGGTGGATCACCTGCGGTCAGGAGTTTGAGACCAGCCTAGCCAACATGGTGAAACCCTGTCTCTACTAAAAATACAAAAAGTATCTGGGCATGTGGTCCCAGCTACTCAGGAGGCTGAGTCAGGAAAATTGCTTGAACCAGGAGACGGAGGTTGCTGTGAGCTGAGACTGTGTCACTGTACTCCAGCCTGGGTGATAGAAAGTCCATCTCAAAAAAAAAAAAAAAAAAAAAAAAAAAAAAAAAAAAAAAAAAAAAAAAAAAAAAGAAAACAAACAAAAAAAAAAAAAACAGCAACAAAATCGCCACACTCAAAATGCTGCAAACTGTATAGGACAGTTTTGCAAAAACAGTATTATGAGGATAGAAAATAAATCAGTGGCTACCAAGGTCGAGGAGTGAAGAGGTTGACTACAAGGGGACACATGTAGCCAGGTGCAGTGGCTCATGCCTGTAGTCCCAGCTACTTGCTAGGCTGAGGTGGAAGGATCTTGAGTCCAGGAGTTCAAGGCTGTGGAGAGCTATTAGGGCGCTGCACTTCAGCCTGCGTAACAGAGCGAGACTTCTCTAAAAAAATTTTAATTTTTGAAGGGTCACAGGGGAATTCTGTGGGGTGACAGAATTGTTCCATATTTTAATTGTGGTAGTTTGTATGTTGAAATTTGTATAACTGCCGGGCGCGGTGGCTCAAGCCTGTAATCCCAGCACTTTGGGAGGCCGAGGCGGGTGGATCACGAGGTCAAGAGATCGAGACCATCCTGGTCAACATGGTGAAACC
>NW_016108964.1:0-1230 GCF_001604975.1 Cebus imitator | reverse complement strand
AAAAAAAAAAAAAAAAAAAAGCCAAGCTAGCTTGAAATACTCAAGTTAGTTCTCATTTTTGAAATTCACTCCAAAATTTTTAACCAATTCCAACACAGTAACTGTTAGAGAAATGACACTTCATGTTAAAATTTAAAAATTCATTTATTGTACTGAGCTAGTTTGTAATGAATACCAGCAGGTGGGGCTCAAGCCACAGTTGTCTGACACCGATTTCAGAGTAAGTTTATCTCAGTATGCAACTAAACTGACTAGTTCTTTTTCCTGTTTCCAGGGGGAAAAAGTTTTGTTAGCTCTTGCTTCCTTGCATGTCAACAGTACTCTATTGGTAAATCTTACAGCTGTGTCACTATCAGGCCATCTGTTGGCCATCTATTAAAAGCCTTACCTGTATTTTCACCCTTCATTTAGCAAGTATCAGGCCATTTACTTGTGTAAATATGAGGTAAGATAGCGAAGAAACTGAGGACAACAATCTCTGGTTCAATTTACACATTTGATACCTCAGATGATTGGTAGATGGGAAGGCATTTTATCTAATTCAGACTTAGAAAAGGGTAACATTTTGTTACAAGCTCACCTCTACAGCCAATTCAAGTACCTTTGAACCTTGAGCAACACACATTACCAGTCACTGTAAGAGGCCTTGTCTCTTACTTAGAACCTATTTTGACCGGGTGCGGTGGCTCATGCCTGTAGTCCTAGCACTTTATGGGAGGCTGAGGCAGGTGGATCACCTGTCAGATGGAGACCAGCCTTATCAACATGGAGAAACCCTAAAAATACAGAATCAGCCAGGCATAGTGGGGCATGCCTGTAATCCCAGCTACTTAGGGGGCTGAGGCAGAGGCTGCAGTAAACTGAAATCATGCCATTGCATCCTGAGCAACAATCTTAACTCCATCTAAAAAAATAAAACCCCACTTTAATTTTACCTATCCTTCAAACTTTAAAATTTCCTTTTATAACCAAAAAGTACCTTTAGATACTATCTCACATAGAAATTTTTGAGATTCATGGGAGACTAAGCATGGGCACAGTGGATCACAGGATCATGAGCTCAAGAATTCAAGACCAGCCTGGGCAACACAGACCTCATTCTTTTCATATTAAAAATTTCATGCAGCTTTTCAAACGCACAAATTTGTAAGATTCAGAAATTAAGTGGGTCATCACTGGCCGGGCGCGGTGGCTCAAGCCTGTAATCCCAGCACTGTGGGAGGCCGAGGC
>NW_016108963.1:5530-6858 GCF_001604975.1 Cebus imitator | reverse complement strand
CTTCCAGTCTGACCCTTTTGAGCTTGAATTTCTGATTGGCATAAATGAAAAGTTATTTTTCAATTTTGAAAGCATATAGTATTGAGAAAGGAAGGTTATTTAGATAATGACATACGTGTACCAAGCAGTCATCATTTTTTTAAATTTTCTTTTTTACCTTCCTTAGCTCATACCTACAAGCAGTCATTAAAACCAAATTTTAGGAATACTGTAATATAGGACCTGTGAATTTTTACTGGGATGACCACAAGTATTGATTTATACCTTTTGTCTTGGAATAATTGCTGTTAGCACCTTTTGTTTTTTGTTTTTTTCTGAGACAGGGTCTTGCACTGTCACCCAGGCTGGACTGAAGTGGCAAGATCATAGCTTACTGCAGCCTCCAACTCCTGAACTCAAGAGATCCTCCTCCTTCAGTCTCTTGAGTACCTGGGACTATAGGTGCACACCGTCATTCAAAGAAATTTTTACTCAGTATTAACCATCACATTAAGCATAAAATATCTTTAAAAAAAAAAAAAAGAAATTTTTACAAAAATTTAAAAAATTTTTTGTAAAGATGGGGTGTCACTGTGTTGCTTGGGCTGATCTTGAACTCCTGCGCTCAAGCAATCCTCCCACCTTGGCTTTTCAAAGTGCTGAAATTATAGGTGTGAGCCACTGCACCCAGCCTTAGCACCTTTTTTATTCTCAAAGTGCCCTGGTTTGTGTATGTTACATGATCATCTAGATCTAAAGGAATTTCAGAGATCTAAGTGAGATTTTGAAGGAAAGGTACCGCAGCAAAAAATACTCTTCAAGTCCTGTTGATGCCTTCAGATAATCAGATGCCATACTGACTGTTTTTAGAAAGAATGTGCCTGATGAGTCTAAGTTCATCAGAATGACTCAGGTGGGTTGAGAGGCAAAAGTAAAATACCACCATTATTGTTATCATCACGACTACTACTGCTACTGCTACTACTAATACTGCTACTATAGTTGTGTCCTGGGGGTTTGAAATCATATTTTTCATCCTTCCTGTTTTTGTTTTGCTAGTATAACATTCAAAAGAGACAAAAGGTGGCTGGGCACCTGACTCATGCCTGTAATCCCAACACTTTGGGAGGCCAAGGCGGGCAAAGCATCTGAGGTCAGGAGTTCAAGATCAGCCTGCCTAGCATGGTGAAAAATACAAAAATTAGCCAGGCATGATGGTGGGTGCCTGTAATTCCAGCTATTTGGGAGGCTGAGGTTGGAGAATTGCATGAACCCAGGAGGGGGAGGTTGCAGTGAGCCATGATGGCACCATTGCACTCCAGCCTGGGTGACAGAGAAACTCTGTCTCA
>NW_016108963.1:0-2305 GCF_001604975.1 Cebus imitator | reverse complement strand
GTTATATATCAATTTTCTCTGTTCATTTTATGCCATTTGTATCATCTCTACACCATTTCGTTTCTTATTTTTACATTCGTCAGGTTTAAGTGAAACATTGCATTACTAGTACAACTGGTTTAACATTTGCAAAACATACAAAATTACAAAACATAGGTGCATACAAAAGTACAAAATACAAGTGTAAAAAATACCATAGGAAACATTTTCCCAATTGCAAAACATATCAAAATATATAAACATACACGAAACATTTTATTGGTCGCTGGTGCTTGGCTGCGGATCATTGATGTCGTCATCTGAGGCAGCAGTTGGGGTTACCAGAGTTGGTTTTTTCATAAACATGGTGTGCTTTGTCTGAATTGTATGTTTCTTTTTTTCTTCATAAATTTCACGATACGGACGAAACACATTGTGCGCCATCCATTCAATCCTTGCAAATCGTTCGATGTTTGGGTCCATTGCTTCGAAATGTATAAGAAGTTTATTGGGAGGGGTTTGATGAAAAATATCCAAGACACAAAACACAAATTGCTGTACCGAGTCTGGGATAACAGTTGAAATGGTGCACGCGGAGATGGTAGTGCTGCCGGAAGCTGTTCCGCCCTGTCGTACGCCCAGCTGGGCAACGTTTACGCTGCCAGACGTGGAGCAGCCTTGGCTAGCGTTTGTGGTCGTAAAGTCGAATGGTCGTAAGTTGCATAGGTTGTAAGTCGATCAATACCTGTATTGATTGTGCCTTTGGGTTGTCTCTAAGAAAATATTTGTCTAGCTTTGGGCACAAAGAGTATCTCCTATATTTTTTCTTCTAGAATATATCATTTTCAGATTTATGTTTAGGTCTGCAGTGCATTTTGAGTCAATTTTTTTTATTATTGAAAGTATGGACTGAGGCTCTTTTTTTTGTTTTGCATATGGACACCTAGTTCTAGCGCCATTTGTTGAAAACACTATAATTTCTCTGTTGAATTGTCTATATTATTAATCCTGATTTGTATTGCATCTGACAAATCCAGAATGATTTGAAAAGTTAATTAGCTTACTGTATTTAGAAATTTGTTAAATGTCTTATATGGAACCTGGCATTTGCTGACAGTAGTTTGTAATCATACAGAAGGGTTCTCTAAAATAACTTGAAGCCTAAGATTTAAAAAGATTGTGCTAATGATTCAAGATCTGTTTAGAAGAACTTGTGTGATTTTTCATGCATCAAAGATGAGCCAAAATGGTTTTTCCTAGAAGGTGCCCATTTTCTTTTTTGTAGAACTACTTGGTAGCTCACTAAAAGTTTAATTACTTTAAAAAAGTAATACACAGTCAATGTTGTTAGGGTGACTTCTTTTTTTTTTTTTTTTTTTTGAGATAGACTCTTGGTTTGCTACGCAGGCCTGAATGCAGTGGCTCAGTCAGCTCACTGCAGTCTTGAACCCCTGGGCTGAAGTGATCCTCCTGCGTCAGCCTCCCAAGTAGCTAGGACTGTAGGACTAGGATAACAGGCACACGCCATCATGCCCATCTAATTTTTTTTTTGTGGAGACAGGGTCTTGCCATGTTGCATAGGCTGATGTCCAACTTCCTGGCCTCTGACAATGCTCCTACTTCAGCCTCCCAAAGTGCTGGGATTAAAGACCTGAGCCACTGTACCTGGTCCATTTTATATCTTTCACTGTAGAGTGAAATAATTACTATTTGGCTGTATATTGGTGTTCTGTAATATATGAGATTTGAGTTAATCTCGGTATTTGGATATTTATTATTTATTAATTTAGAAGTACTTTGCAATTAGCACCTTTAAAGTAACTTAAAATTTTAAATGTTACAGTAGAAATTAAAATGCCAGGAAGCAGGTGTTTGGAGGCTAATTTAAGACAAATTTTCAGACTGGTCCTCATGGTTTACGCATGTATTCCCAGCACTTTGTGAGGCCAAGGTGGGTGGATCACTTGAGGTCAGGGGTTTGAGACCAGCCTGGCCAACATGGTGAGACCCTGTCTCTACTAAAAATACAAAAATTAGCTGCGCGTAGTGACATGCACCTGTAATTCCAGCTACTCTGGAGGCTGAGGTGGGAGAATCCCTTGAATCTGGGAGGTAGAGTTTGCGGTGAGCCAAGATCACACCACTGCGCTCTAGCCTGAGTGGCAGACCAAGACTCCGACTCAAGAAAACAAAACAAAACAAAAAACAGACTTTCAGGATTAATAGCTGCTTTAAAATTTGTTTTGATTGTTTGTTGAATGCTTTTTCTTATTCCTGAAATACCCACACTTAAGTCTTTTTTTTTTTTTTTTTTTTTTTTTTTTTT
>NW_016108962.1:0-8201 GCF_001604975.1 Cebus imitator | reverse complement strand
GGTGACAGAGCAAGACAAGACTCTGCCTCAAAAAAAAAAAAAAAAAACCACACACACACACACACACACACACACACACACACACACACACAAAACCTACCATAATAGGATAGATTAATGGGAAACAGAATAGCACCCAACATGTGTTCGCTTAATAAATGTTATAAATGTTGCCATTATTATTATTTTAGTACTTCTGCTACTTGTAAACAGGTTATACCCCAAAGGATGAAAGTCCTTTGGTTTGTATGTGTGTTATAGTGCTCAACCGCAGAGACTCAGGATCGTCAAAACACTAACACTGAGTCACTTGCATAAGTCCCACATGTAACATACAAAAGGGCTGGCTGCTCAGATATCAAATTGTTATCTCCAAGTGGGTAGATCAGAAATATAATTGAATTCCTCACAAGCCACAAGAGTAAATTTCTGTTCCCTCTTGTGGTGACTCCAAGAATTGCCAGTACTGCTTTAATCAGAACAGAGAGTTTACAGTCCCAAATCTGCAAGGAGACCACTGAGAAACTGCCCTTAATTCAGAGGCTCCCAAGAGGGAGTTCCAAATCCCTACAGGTCAGGGAAGGTGCTAATGAATACTTTCAAAATTTCAAAAAATATGGCAAAAATCATTCAATTACTTATGAAAAAGAAGAAAATTATTTTTACAGTTATTAACTTTTTTAATCCTAACAGCCCTTTGAGGTAGGTACCATATAATCATTCCCATTTTACAGATAGAGAAGTTGGTTCACAGAGACTTTGAATAACTTGTAAGGAAGTGAATAAGGTTTGAACGCAGGCACTCTGGCTTTAGGGCCTGTATACTTAACTACCCAGCTGTATGTTTGCAGTAATATGAGCTCCATTTCCTCAGTGCTTTCTGTGTGCCAGGGCCCAAGGTAAGCTAACACCATACATCCTTACAACTAAGCTGCACTTTGCAGATGGAAAAGCTCTGACTCAAAGGGAAATGAGGGCCTGGGTGCAATGGTTCATGCCTGTAATCCCAGCACTTTGGGAGGCTGAGGCAAGGGGATCACTTGAGGTCAGGGGTTTGAGACCAGCCTGGCCAACATGGTGAAACCCCATCTCTACTAAAAATACAAAAATTAGCCCGGCATGGTGACAGGTGCCTGCAATCCCAGCTACTCAAAAGGCGGAGGCAGTAGACTCACTTAAGACTGGGAGGCAGAGGTTGTGGTAAGCTGAGATAGCACCACTGCACTCTAGCCTGAGCAACTGAGCTAGACTCAGTCTCAACAAAAATACAAAAAACAGAAAAGCCCAAGAACAATCAAAGGAACTTGAGGAAGCTTTTGGGGATGATGGATATGCTCATAATCTTTATTGTAAAGATAGTTTTCACAGGCGTATGCAAATGTCAAAACTCATCAGATTGTATACTTTGCAGTTTATTGTATGTCCGTTCAATAAAGCTGCTTAAGGAAACAACATGGATATATCACATTATTATGCCATTAGATTGGCAAAAATTAGAAAGCTGGGTAATGCTAAGTGTTAGCCAAAATGAGGTATAGAGGGACCCTAGTGGGAGTATAGATTAGTGCAGCCATTCTGGAGAGCAATCAGCCAGTACGTAGTCAAATTAATTTTGACAATAGTTTCTGTGCCAATTATTCTGCTCCTAGGTTGATATTTGAAAAGAAGATAGCTGGTCCAAGTGCAGTGGTGTTTGCAATTGATCACAACCAGTTACAGATTTCTTTGTTTCTTCCCTATTCCCACTGCTCCACTTGACTAGCCTTATTTAAAAAAAAAAAAGAAAGAAAAGAAAAGCTGGGTGCAGTGGCTCACACCTGTAATCCCAGCACTTTGAATCACTTGAGGTCAGGAGTTTGAGACCAACCTGGCCAATATGGTGAAACTCCTCCTCTATTAAAAATACAAAAAAAATTAGCTGGCCATGGTGGCGCCTCCTTGTAATCCCAGCTACTTGGGAGGTTGAGCCAGAATTGCTTGAATCCAGGAGGCAGAGATTGCAGTTCTCAGGCCAGGCGCGGTGGCTCATGCCTGTAATCCCAGCGCTTTGGAAGGCCGAAGAGGGTGGATCACAAGGTCAAGAGATCGAGACCATCCTGCCCAACATGGTGAAGCTCCGTCTCTATTAAAAAATACAAAAATTAGCTGGGTGTGGTGGCACTCCCAGCTACTCGGGAGGCTGAGGCAGGAGACTTGCTTGAACCCGGGAGGTGGAGGTTGCAGTGAGCCAAGATCGAGCCACTGCACTCCAGCCTGGTGCCTGGCGAAAGAGCAAAACTCTGTCTCAAAAAAAAAAAAAACCTCTGTCTCAAAAAAAAGAAAAAGAGAAGAACCTTATCATAATGAAGCTGCACGAAATCAAGGGGGAGAGAGAAAATTTAAAAAATAAAAGAGCTGGGTGCAGTGGTGCACCCTGTTATCCCAGCTACATGGGACACTGAGGCAGGAGGATGGCTTGAGTCCAAGAGTTCTGGGCCATAGTGTGCTATGTCCATCAGGTGTCTGTTCACACTAAGTTTTGCATCCATATGGTGACCTCCTGGGAGCTGGGGGACCACCAGGTTGACTAAGGAGTGGCGAATTAGCTCAGGTTGGAAACTGAGCAGGTTAAAACTCCTGTGCTGATCAGTAGTAAAACTGTGCCTGTGAATAGCCACTGCACTCTGGCCTGGATAACATGGTGAGACCCTGCCTCTTAAAAAAAAAGCAGGGGGCACGGGCATGATAGATCATGCCTGTAATCTCAGCATTTTGGGAGGCCAAGGCGAGAGAATCGCTTGAGCCTAGAAGTTTGAGACCAACCTGAGTAATGTAGGGAGATCCCATCTCTACCGCCTACAAAAAAACGATGCTACCCAGTTTTAAGACTTAGTTGTAAGCACTATAAAGCTAATCAAAACTGTGCTATTAGAAAGATCTATAGGTCAACATAACAGAATAGAGAGTTCAGGAACAGACTCACATATGGTAAGTTGATTTTCAACAAAGGTGTTAAGAAAGGATAGTCTTTTCTAATGATGCAGAAAAAATTAGATATCCATAAGGAAAAAACAATTTTCAACTCTTCTCTTTTTTTAACTCTTCTATCATACTCATATAGTATATGATACCAAAGAAATTAAATTGAAATGGATCATAGACCTAATCATAAAAGCTAAAACTTTTGCAAGAAAACAAGAGAAAAGTCTTTGACACCTTTGGGTAGAAAAAGCTTTCTTTCTTTTCTTTTTTTTTTTTTTTTTGAGACAGAGTCTTACTCTGTTGCCCAGGCTGGAGTACAGTGGCATGATCTTGGCACCTCTGCCTCCCAGGTTCAAGCAGTTCTCCTGCCTCAGCCTACCAAGTAGCTGGGACTAAAGGTACGTGCCACCATGCCTGGCTAATTTTTCTTGTATTTTTAGTAGAGACGGGGTCTCACTGTGTTTGCCAGAATGATCTCCATCTCCTGACCTCGTGATCCACCTGCCTCAGCCTCCCAAAGTGCTGGGATTATAGGAGTGAGACATCATGCCCCACCAGCTTTCTTAGAACAAGAAAGAAAATTAACCTTAAGACAAAAACATGATAAATTGGACTTTATTGACAGTAAATATTCTATTCTTCTTCTTCTTTTTTTTTTTTTGAGATGGAGTCCTGCTATGTTCCCAGGCTGGAGTGCAGTGGTTCGATCTCGACTTACTGTAACCTCCGGCTCACTGCAACCTCTGCCTCCCAGGTTCAAGTGATTCTCCTGCCTCAGCCTCTGGAGTAGCTGGGACTACAAACACGTGCCACCACCACCCAACTAATTTTTGTATTTTTAGTAGAGACAGGGTTTCACCACGTTGGCCACGATGGTCTTAATTTCTTGACATCGTGATCCACCAGCCTTGGCTTCCCAAAGTGCTGGGATTATAGGTATGAACCACTGCGCCTGGCTAATATTATGTTCTTCTATAGACACCATTAAAAAAGTGAAAAGTTGGCCAGGCGCAGTGGCTCATGCGTGTAATCCTGGCACTTTGAGAGGCCAAGGTGGGTGGATCACCTAAGGTCGGGAGTTCAAGACCACCCTGACCAATAAGGAGAAACCCCGTCTCTAATAAAAATACAAAATTATCTGGGTGTGGTGGCACATGCCTGTAATCCCAGAAACTTGGGAGGCTGAGGCAGGAGAATCGCTTGAACCTGGGAGGCAGAGGTTGCTGTGAGCGGAGATGGCACCATTGCACTTCAGCTTGGGAGTGCAGTGAAACCCCATCTCAAAAAAAAAAAAAAAGTGAAAAGGCAGGCTGGGCGAGGTGGCTCATGCCTGTAATCCCAGTACTTTGGGAGACTGAGGCGGGTGGATCACAAGGTCAGGAGTTCAAGACCAGAGATGATGAAACCCTGTCTCGACTGAAAATATAAAAAAAATTAGCTGGATGTGGTGGCAGGCGCCTGTAACCCCAGCTACTTGGTAGGCTGAGGCAGAGAATTGCTTGAAACCTAGAGGTGGAGGTTGCAGTGAGCCGAGATCACACACTGCACTCTAGCCTAGACGACAGAGTGAGACTCTGTCTCCAAAAAAAAGAGAAAAAGAAAAAGAAAAAGGCAAGCTCCAGACTGGGAAAAATATACATAGTTTTGACAAGGGATCTATATCTGGAATATGTAAAGAATTCGTCAACTCAATAACTAGACAATCAGCTGGGTGTGGTGGCTGAGATAAGTAACAGCTGGGCAAGGTAGTTCATGCCTGTAATTCCAATGCTTTGGGAAGCCAAGAATTGCTTGAGCTCAGGAGTTCGAGACTGGCCTGGGCAACATAGTGAAACCTTGTCTGTACAAAAAATAGAAAAATTAGCCGAGCATGGTGACGCTTGCCTATAGTCCCAGCTACACGGGAGGCTAAGGTGGGAGGATCACTTGGGCCTGGGAGGCCATGGCTGCAGTGAGCCCTGTTTGCACCACTGCACTCCAGCCTGGGTGACAGAGTGAGACCCTATCTCAAAAAAAGAAAGAAAGAAAGAGAGAAAGAGAGAAAGAGAGAAAAGAAAGAAAGAAAGAAAGAAAGAAAGAAAGAAAGAAAGAAAGAAAGAAAGAAAGAAAGAAAGAAAGAAAGAAAGAAAGACTTGGTGTGGTGGTTCACGCCTATAACCCCAGCACTTTGGGAGGCCAAGGCAGGTGGATCACTTGAGGTCAGGAATTCGAGACCAGCCTGACCAAAATGGCGAGACCTCGTCTCTACTAAAAATACAAAAATTAGCCAGATGTGGTGGTGCATGCCTGTAATCCCAGCTACTTGGGAGGCTGAGGCAGGAGAATTGCTTGAACCCAGGAAGTGGAGGTTGCAGTTAGCCAAGATCACACCACTGCACTCCAGCCTGGGTGACAGAGTGAGACTCCATCTCAAAAAAAAGTAACTCAAAGAGTTGAGTAAAACAAAGAGTAAGAAAAAAGACGGAAAAGGAATAGTCAAAGCAGTGTTGCAAGCAACACAAATAAAAGGAGACAGGAAGATGCAATTGGACTAATCAAAAACAGTTTTCTGGAGGAGGTGGGACTTGATGGGAAGCCTGGAAGGACAGTCATAGGGAGGTTTGTGAGAAAGAGGGTTGTTATGAGGGAGCAGGTGGACTTCATAGGAGTATGATATGGGAGGCACCCCACCATGCCATTCAGAGTTGTTTCCTCTGGAAGTCTGCCAACCCCAAAATTGGAGACTTATTTATTTATTTATTTATTTATTATTTTTTTCAGAAAAAGAGAAAAAAAAAAGAAACAGAGAAAGAAAGAAAAAAAGAATAATTAAAAAAAAGAAAGAAGAAGAGGAAGAAAGAGGAAGAGGAAGAGGAAGAGGGAGAGAGAACAGGAGTGTTGCTTTATTGCCCAGGCTAGAATGTAGTCTAAAAATGGGTATTGAAAACCTCTTTTATACCAATAATTGTGCTTAATAATGGAGATAGGAAGAAATGAGGGAAGAAAATAACAAACAAGCAGCCAACCAATATTTCATTTAAACCTGTGAATAGGTGTGATATGGTACTGATAAGAGTGTATATTTTGTGTGTTTGAAGGGGAGAGTTCTATAAATGTTTATTAAGTTTACTTGTTCCAGATTTGAGTTCAAGTCCTGAATATGCTTGTTAATTTTCTGTCTCGTCGATCTGTCTAATATTGATGTTAAAGTCTCTCACTATTATTGTGTGGGAGTCCAGGTCTCTTTATAAGTCTTATGTATCTGGGTGTTCCTGTATTGGGTGCGCATATATTTACGATCGTTAGCTCTTCCTGTTGCATTGATCCTTTTACCATTATGTAATGTCCTTCTTTGCCTCTTTTGATCTTTGTTGCTTTAAAGTCTATTCTATCAGAGGCGAGAACTGCAACTCCTGCTTCTTATTTATTTATTTATTTATTTTTGCTCTCCATTTGGTTGGTAAATCCTTCTCCATCCCTTTGTTTTGAGTCTTTGTGTACCCTTGCATGTGAGATGAGTCTGGATGGAGCATACTGATGGGTTTTGACTGTGTCTTTTGATTGGGGGATTTAGTCGATTTAAATTTAGGATTAATAATAATATATGTGAGTTTAATACTGCCATTTGATGCTAGCTGGCTGTTTTGCCCATTAGTTGATGTAAATTCTTCATTATGTTAATGCTCTTTACTTTTTGGTATATTTTTGGAAAGGCTGATACTGGTTGTTCCTTTCTATGTGTAGTGCTTCTTTCAGAAGCTCTTGTAAAGCAGACCTGGTGGTGATGAAATCTCTGAGCACTCGCTTGTTCACAAAAGATTTTATTTTTCCTTCACTTGTGAAGCTTAGTTTGGCTGGATATAAAATTTTGGGTTGAAAGTTCTTTTCTTTAAGGATGTTGAATATTGGCCCCCACTCNACCTCTTTTATGCCAATAATTGTGCTTAACAATGGAGACAGGAAGAAATAAGGGAGAAAAATAACAAACAAGCAGCCAACCAATATTTCATTTAAACCTGTGAAATACTATGCAATTACTGAGGAGTGATTTACTTCCAATTATGTAGTCACTTTTAGAGTAGGTGTGATGTGGTACTGATAAGAATGTACGTTTTGTGGATTTGGGGCAGAGAGTTCTATAAATGTTTATTAAATTTACTTGTTCCGCGTCTAAGTTCAAGTCCTGGATATCCTTGTTAATTTTCTGTCTTGTTGATCTGTCTAATATTGACAATGTGATGTTAAAGTCTCCCACTATTATTGTGTGGGAGTCTAAGACTCTTTATAAGTCATTAAGAACCTGCCTTATGTATCTGGGTGCTCCTGTATTGGGTGCGTATATATTTAGGATCGTTAGCTCTTCTTGTTGCATTGATCCTTTTACCATTATGTAATGTCCTTCTTTGCCTCTTTTGATCTTTGTTGCTTTTAAGTCTATTTTATCAGAGGTGAGAATTGCAACTCCTGCTTTTATTTATTTATTTATTTATTTATTTATTTATTTATTTTTGCTCTCCATTTGGTTGGTAACTCTTCCTCCATCCAGACTTTGTTTTGAGTCTTTGTGTATCCTTGCATGTGAGATGAGTCTGGATACAGTATACTGATGGGTTTTGGCTTTTTATCCAATTTGCCTGTCTGTGTCTTTTGATTGGGACATTTAGTCAATTTAAATTTAGGATTAATAATGATATATGTGAGTTTAATACTGCCATTTGATGCTAGCTAGCTGTTTTGCCCATTAACTTATACAGATTCTTCATTATGTTGATGCTCTTTACCTTTTGGTATATTTTTGGAATAGCTGATAGTGGTTGTTCCTTTCTTTGTGTAGTGCTTCTTTCAGAAGCTCTTATAAAGCAGGCCTGGTGGTGATGAAATCTCTGAGTGCTTGCTTGTTCACAAAAGATTTTATTTTTCCTTCACTTATGAAGCTTAGTTTGGCTGGATGTGAAATTCTGGGTTGAAAGTTCTTTTCGTTAAGGGTGTTGAATATTGGCCCCCAGTCTCTTCTGGCTTGTAGGGTTTCTGCTGAGAGATCTGCTGTGTGTCTGATGGGCTTCCCTTTGTGGGTAACCTGACCTTTCTCTCTGGCTGTCCTTAGCATTTTCTCCTTCATTTCAACCCTGGTGAATCTGACAATTATGTGCCTTGGGGTTGCTCTTCTTGAGGAATATCTTTGTGGTGTTCTCTGTATTATCTGGAGTTGAATATTGTCCTGCCTTGCTAGGTTGAGAAAGTTTTCCTGAATAATATCCTGA
>NW_016108961.1:3727-6862 GCF_001604975.1 Cebus imitator | reverse complement strand
AGTAGCTGAGACAGAGGCAGGAGAATCATTTGACATGGGAAGTGGAAGTTGCAGTGAGCCAAGACTGTACCACCACTGTTCTCCAGCCTGGGCAACAGGGCAAGACTCCATCTCAAAAAAAAAAAAAAAAAAGAGTCCAAACAACTAGAGGAATACCTAAAGGCACAACAGAAAACCCTATAAGACTCACCAGAGGGAAGTGGTGGAGATATAATGTACCATCTGGATGAAAGGGAGTGGATCAGAAGTGGCACCACAGCTAGTACATACACACTGAGCCAAAGAGAAAAAGACAAAAACAAGCAACCATAATCAGGAACTGTTGTGGCACCCAGTTAACACCCCACAGCCCAGGATAAAGCGTTCTTGAAGAAAAGGTCTAACGAAAGATGGAGATAAGAGTTCACCTGTTCAAACAATGTCATTGCAAACTTCTGATGAGAAATGCAGTGTTGGGCAGTACATATATCCTCTTTGGTTTCATCAGCAATGTGGAAGTGAATTCTCATCAGGAGGTTTTCCTGATAGGGAAAGAACAAAAGCAGTACACCAACAATACTTAACAGACAAGTACATAAATTGGTAAGCAGCTTACCCAGAGAAAAAGCAACCCTTCTGGAAGGTAGGAATAATTTGATTTTTTTAACTTTTTAGTTTGAAATAATTATAAATTCATAACAAGTTTCAAAAATGTACAGGAGACCCCCTGTATTCTTCACCCAGCTTCCTCCAATATTAACATCTTACGTAACTATAGTACAATATCAAAACCAGGAAATGGACATTGATAGAATCCAGAGCTTATTCAGATTTCACCAGTTTCATATTCATTCGTGTGTGTGTATGTATAAGCTCTATGCCATTTTATCAAGATATAGACCAGTTGCATCACCACAAGGCTCCCTCATGCTACCCATTTAGAGCCTTATCCGTCCAATCCTAATTCTAACCTGTAGTAATCACTAATGTCTTCTCTCGTCTCCATCATTTTATTTCAAGAATAGTATATAAATGGGATCATATAGCACATAACCTTTTTTTTTTTTTTTTTTTTTTTTGAGACAGCGTCTGGCTCTGTCACCCTGGCAGGCATGCTGTTGAGCAATCTCAGATCACTGCAACCTCCACCTCCCAGGTTTAAGCGATTCTCCTGCCTCAGCCTCCCGGGTAGCTGGGATTACAGGTGCCTGCCACCACACCCAGCTAATTTTTGTATTTTTAGTAGAAACAGCGTTTCACTGTGTTGGCCAGGCTGGTCTTGAACTCTTGACCTCATGATCCACCCACCTTGGCCTCCCAAAGTGCTGGAATTACAAGCGTGAGCCACCATGCCCAGCCTCCTAGTGTGTCTCTTTAACTGAAGGAAAATCCTAGCTGTACCTATACCAGGGCATGGAGATGACAAGGTAGGAACCCAGGTCTGAAGCCTTTTCCCTGTGTATTTCCCTGAATAAGATGTACAGAAAACCACTAAGCCACTAAATTATCTTCCAAGCTGCTTCATTACCTTCTCAACAGACACTGGTTTCACACTGTGAATTTCATATTTTTGGGCTCAGGTCACCAACTTTTAACTCTTTTACCTACCATAGCAGTTCTAGTCAGAAATGCCCCCTCTTTTGACCTTACTGCCTCCCATGGTTGAATACCCTTCCTTACTCTATACTCACATAAACTAACAATGAATAGAACATACAATAACTTTATGAATTACTGATTTGTTTTTATCAGTAGCTAAGCTCTGCCTATCCTGTCTTTCAAGGCCAAGACATCCCATTTCTTCTTAAAAAATCTTTGCCACCTATAAAAGGAGGTATATGGGCACATATCTGCATGCACATGTATTTGTACACAAATAAACCAGTTTATCTGTCCAAAACATAATACTTGTCATCTAGGACATACCTATTTGTCTAGTGCTCACTGCTCTTAAGCAATACCAAGACACAAAAACTCAAAGTCAGAGATAAAGATAACTAACACGCACATCACCCAGCTTAAGGCAGGTTCCCAGGCTATGGATAACATCTTCTGCTAAGTCTGAGTGGTCTGAGTCCCATACAAGCCCAATCGTGATAATCTGTGGAGCATTCATCAATACACGGCGAATCCGGATCCTCTCTCCACAGTTGCTCTGAAATACATATATAAGGCTAGTTAAACTTGTTTCCCACTGGCTTTGCCTCATTTCCACTGATCAATGGTTCCCTTTCCCACTCCAAACCCCACTCCTGATTTAACTCACTGGACAGTTCCGCAGATCCCCCATGGTGCTGGCATTCTGTAGCAGCTCACCAAACATGCTTGGTGAAGGTTTCTCTCGTCTTTCCAGCATACAAATAGCCTGATTGCTTCAAGATGGGGAATAAAAGGGGGAATGACAGTTTGTAAATAGCTACTGCTAAATCAAACATTCATATAAATTCCTTACTCACACATTTTACTTTCTTCCTCTGCTCACTATACCAAAGCCCCTGACCAGGCTCAGTGTCCCACAGACATACTGAGAGCTTCTACCTGTCCCAAAATCCAAAGCTCATAGAATCCCCATTCCTCCTCCCATTTTACTGGCCAGTACTGAGCCTAAGAAAAGGGAAAGGGTGGGAGATGAAAGAAGAAGAACAAAAGTTATTTTTAAATTACTGTTCCACGTTCCTAATATGGCACAGACTCAGCAATAAGGGTATAAAACTATTTGTGTTTGTTGGTGGTGGTGGTGGTTTTTTTGAGACAGAGTCTCTGTCACCCAGGCTGGAGTGCAGGAGCTCAATCTCAGCTCACTGCAACCTCTGCCTCCTGGATTCAAGGAATTCTCATACCTCAGCTTCCAGACTAGCTGTGATTACAGGCACGTGCCACCACGCCTGACTAATTTTTGACATTTTTAGTAGAGAAAGGGTTTTGTCATGTTGGCCAGGCTGGTCTCAAACTCTTGGCCTCAAGTGATCTTCCCACCTGAGCCTCCCAAAATGCTGGAATTATAGGCATGAGCCACAGTGCCTGGTTAGGATATAAAACTATTTGAATGCCTTCAATTAAAGTCCAATAGGCCGGGAGCAGTGACTCATGCCTGTAATCTCAGCACTTTGGGAGGCCAAGTCAGGCAAATCATTTGAGGTCAGGAGTTCAAGACCA
>NW_016108961.1:0-1417 GCF_001604975.1 Cebus imitator | reverse complement strand
TTGAGACAAAGTCTCACTGTGTCACCCAGGCTATAGCACAGTGGCGCAACCTCGGCTCACTGCAACCTCCGCTGCCCAAGTTCAAGTGATTCTCCCACCTTAGCCTCCCAAGTAGCTGGGAATACAGGCGCCTGCCACCACGCCTGGCTAATTTTTGTATTTTTAGTAGAGACAGAGTTTCACTATGTTGGCCAGGCTGCTCTTGAACTCCTGACCTTGTGATCTACCCATCTCAGCCTTCCAAAGTGCTGGGATTACAGGCGTGAGCCACCGCACCTGGACTCAAATTTTCTGAATGGATGTATAGAGAGTCTTTTGAAGGTTGATAGATAGAACACAGAGTTCAGAAGAGCAATGAGCACTGGGGGCAACGTAGCTATCTATATAGCACATCACACTTATGTTAGGGACTCAGTTATTCCCTGATTAATTATCTTTAGAAATAGAGGAGTGTGTGGTCCCCAGACCAGCAGCATCAGTATTAGCATCACTTAGGAACCTGTTAAATACAGATGTTCTAGGGCCCTTCCACCAGGTCTACTGAATCAGGAGCTCTGAGGGTACAGACCAACAATTTGTATTTTAATGAGCCTTGGATCGTCTGAAGGTGAGAGCTGATGTTTTATTCAATGATAAGCACAAAACCACGAGCTGCCTAAAGGAAAAATAATAACACACTGCTATAACAGAGACATTTTAGATCCTGAAAAATCAAAGAAACTCCTAGTTCTAAAGGTAGAAATGGTTGTAACAGTAAATTCCACCATAAAGTAGCCAATAGGCCGGGCCCTGATGGGGACCATCAGTAGTCCCACCCCATATCAAAGAGGGCTGGAGGCCAGCACTTACAAAGCACTCTGCAGCATCATCCATAATCCCCAGCTGGAAACGTTGTTCATCCTGGAAAGTCTTTGCCAGAGCACTGCGGAGAGTGTCAGATGGAAGCACTTTTTCACTACTACACTGAAACTGGTTAAAGATTCCCTGTAGGGAAGAGGTTAGACAAGAGAAAAAGTGCAATGCTGTTATTAAACTTCTATACATCCTAGTCTGTCATGCTAGCACCTCCATGATGACAGCTATGAAACCAAATGTGCTTCCCATGGGTTGATATGCTTGCAGTTAGTGATTAAAAATAAAATCAAGAATCAGAATGAAGTGCATGATCTGTGCTAATAAAGATCCTCACTCTTTCATCTGAGTGTGATGCCAAGGACACATTAGGAGAAACCACTGTCATGAATTAATGTAATGCAGTTACTCATTTCCTTTCCTCCAATACATACAGAAGTAGATGGTTAGGTAAAAAGAAAAAAATTAAGCCTGTAATCCCAGCACTTTGGGAGGCCGAGGCGGGTGGATCACGAGGTCAAGAGATCGAGACCATCCTGGTCAACATGGTGAAACCCCGTCTCTA
>NW_016108960.1:5846-6869 GCF_001604975.1 Cebus imitator | reverse complement strand
GGTTGCAGTGAGCCAAGATCATGCCACTGCACTCCAGCCTGGGCAACAGTGACACTCTGTCTCAAAAAAAAATTAATTAAAATTTTTTTTTAATTAAAAATCAGTGTCAAAAAAGCACATGGAAAAGTCTCCAAAGATGTGAAATCTAAAAAAACACGCTAATAAATAATTCTTGGATCAAAGAAAAATCACAATGAAAATTTTAAAAGTACTTTTAAACTGAATTAAAGTTAATACAATCTACATTTTGGGGAGGTAGCTAAGGCAGTAACCAGAAGGAAATTTGTAACGTTAAACATGTATATTAGAAGAGTATAAAGGGAAGCCAGGCATGGTGGCCACTTTGGGAGGCTGAGGCAGGAGGATCCCTTGAGCCCAGGAGTTCGAGACCACCTGCACAACATAGCAAGACCTTCATCCCTTTTAAAAAAAATCTTTTTTAATAAAAAAAGAAAAGCATAAAAATATAAAATCAATAATCCAAGTTTCTGCCTTAAGGAACTTAAAAAACAAGAGCTAATTAAGCCCAAAGTAAGAAAAAAATAATAAACAGGAACAGAAATCATTAAAATATACAACAGAAAAATAAATCATTCTTTCCATGTGCACATAAAACATTTACCAAGATAGACCATATTTTGTGCCATAAAACAAGTTTTATTCATTTTATGGAACAATATAATTCCATTGTGTTATGAGAACATATGTTATGTGACTTGAATAATTTTACATTTGAGACTTCTACTGAATAGACAAAATGAATAAATTTCTATTTAGATTGATCATGAAAGAAATACACAAAATAATATGAGAAACAAGAGAGGTGGCTGGCACAGTGGCTCACATCTGTCATCCCAACACTTTGGGAGGCCAAGGCAGGCAGATCACCTGAGGTCAGGTGTTTGAGGCCAGCCTGGTCAACATGGTGAAACCCTGTCCCTACTAAAAAATACAAAAAATTAGCTAGGCGTAGTGGCACACACCTGTAGTCCCAGCTGCTAGGGAGGCTGAAGCAGGAGAATC
>NW_016108960.1:0-1376 GCF_001604975.1 Cebus imitator | reverse complement strand
AAAAAAAAAAAAAAAAAAAGAAAAGAAAAAAAAATAGAGAAGAAAAGTAGTCTAATACCTTTTCATTTACTTTCATAGAATGTTTTATTCTGCTTTTCAATAATGAGCACATTAGCATTTTGGAATTGGAACTACTTCATTAAAATGCAAGCAAAGCTTCCTAATCATCTTCACTGACCACCTCTCTGGGAGGAATCAGAGCCCGCTGGAGAAATGCCTACTCTCATTTTCCTCAATGAGTCCAAAGAGAAGGACATTCAATCATACCACCTCTGGGCATTCTGCAATGCCACATTCAGTCAGCGGTTTCTGTTACAACTGCAGGAATGAGCTCCTACATCTTTTTTAAAGCTATTTACCAATGCCAGCATATCCTCTCTTCCAGTTCCTAATAATTAACAAAATAGGGTTTCTGTGAGGTACAGAAGCAGTTAGAGTCTACATATTTCCGTTTTCTGTGAATATAATCTTGAAGCCTTGAAATGATTTTGAAACCTAGCCCAGGTAAATCATCACCCTCAGGAATTCTGTTTTCAACCTTGATATATTTTGAGAATAAATAATTGGGATAACATGGACAATTAATGTGATCTCTACTCTCTCATATTTTCACAGGGGTGGGTGTATGAGTGGGTAGGGGTGTGTGTGTGTGTGTGTGTGTGTGTGTGTGTGTGTGTGTATTTAATTTTTTGCTTATGGCCCTATAAATTAGATCATACAGGAAGCCATCCGAAATCAGGATGCATTCTCTGAAAAGGATGATGTCATGTTTAGTGTTTGTGTTGTGGACCAAGAAAGTCAGCATAAAATGAATGATCTTATGAGTTGAACGGTTATACAAAATGAGAAAGAAGAAGTAAAATTTTCATAATTCTTAAAATCTTTAAAAAAAATGTCAAATATTTTGAATTTGTCTATCACATACATAGTTAGTATATGAAAGTCCCATATGGTATACATACAATACCTCAAAATAATTTCGCATGCTGTTTAGGTTTATGTTTGACCTAAAATTCATATGATAACCAAATTAAACATTTAAATATTTAAGAAAAGTTGTTGGCCTTCAGAAAATGCAGATAAGCCCAGGTGTGATGGCTCACGCCTGTAATCCCAGCACTTTGGGAGGCTGAAGTGGGCAGATCACTTGAGGTCAGGAATTTGAGACCAGCCTGGCCAACATGGTTGAAACCCTGTCTCTACTAAAAATACAAAAATTAGCCAGGCCCAGTGGCTCACGCCTGTAGTCCCAACTACTCGGGAGGTGAGGCACGAGAATTGCTTGAACCTGGGAGGTGGAGGCTGCAGTGAGCTGAGGTCGTGCCACTGTACCCCAGCCTTGGCAACAGAGTAAGACTCAGTCTCAAAAAAAAAAA
>NW_016108959.1:3278-6886 GCF_001604975.1 Cebus imitator | reverse complement strand
TTTTTGGAGAGACAGGGTCTTGCCTTGTTGCCCAGGCTAGTGTCAAACTCCTGGCTTCCAGTGGTCCTCCCACCTTGGCCTCCCACAGTGTTGGTAGTACAGGCATGAGCCACTGCGCCCAGCCTGCTTTAAATATATTTTCTTCCAGTTCTCAGAGCAGCACAATAAGTTAATATAATGCCTGAGAAATGTTCGTCATGATTGCTCATCAACACTGAATGGATACAAACTGTGATACTTCCGTACGGTGGAATACTACTCAGCAGTAAAAAGGAATGAGCTATCCAAACATGTTACAATATGGATGAATCAAAATAATGATGCTGAGGGAAAGATGCCAGGCAAAGCAGAATACATACTCTATGAAAATGCAAAATATTCTGTAGAAACAGGAAGTAGATCAGTGCTGCCTGGGGAGAGAGGAGAGTGGGAGGGAAGGATTATCCTCTCGGGGAGCCACGTGGTGGAATTCTCCCCAGTGGCGTGTAAGTAAAAGTGATGTATATTCATTTATGGGTACAGCTCACAGCAATGTCCATGCGACCCTCACTCTTATCACCCTTCCCAGACTCCAGATGAATGAAGAGAACTTTGGGAGCTGAGGAGAAGACAGAGCCACAAGATCAAAGGAGACTGGATCCCTGAGTGACTGCAAAGTCCCCTTCAACAGACATTGGCCTGTGACATGAGTGAGACAAGATCTAAGGTGTTAAAATTCATGCTGTGTGAGGTCGGTTTGTTACAGCAGGTAACCAGCCCTAATACATAATCCAAAATATTGATTAGATCTCAAAGTTATTAAAACTACATTGTCATGAAGCATTTTGTAGCTGGGACTACAGGATTACGCCACCACACCCAGCTTTTTATTTTATTTTATTTATTTTGAGACAGAATTTCACTCTTGTTGCCCGGACTGGAGTGCAATGGTGTGATCTTGGTTCACCTCAACCTCTGCCTCCAGGGTTCAAGTGATTCTCCTACCTCAGCCTCCCGAGTAGCTGGGATTACAGGCATGCGACAGCACACCCAGCTAATTTTGTGTTTTTAGTAGAGATGGGGTTTGTCCATGTTGGTCAGGCTGGTCTCGAACTCCCGACCTCAGGTAATCCACCTGCCTAGGCCTCCCAAAGTAATCCCACCTGGGATTACAGGTGTGAGCCACTGCACCCGGCTTTATTTTATTTGAGATAGTGTCTCCCTCTGTCACGCAGCCTGGAGTGCAGTGGTGCAATCTTGGCTCTCTGCAACCTCTGCCTCCGAGGCTCAGGCAATCCTCCCATCTCAGCCTCCCAAGTAGCTGGGACTGCAGGCAAGGGCCACCACACCTGGCTGTTGTTCTTCCTCCACCTCATCCTCCACCTCCACCTCCTCCTCCTCCACCTCCTCCTCCTCACCTCCTCCTCCTCTCCTCCTCCTCACCTCCTCCTCGCCTACTCCTCTCCTCCTCCTCACCTCCTCCTCGCCTCCTCTTCCTCTCCTCCTCCTNTTAAATTTACAAATGGTTTTAAAAATAAATCATTTGAACAGCAAAAGCAAAAAACAAGTAAAAGAAATGAATGTGAATAGGCGCAGTGGTCAGGGGATAGTCTCTCAACATAGACATAACATGTGCAAGTAAAGTCTATTTCCATATGTCCACTAAGCTAAGAACACAATCTCACTCCCATTTCCTTGAAATATGAGTCTCATCTTTTTAGGCCAAATCAATGTATAACCTCCAGTACTGATTTACAAGGGGTTATCTTTAAATGAGATAATAACTGAGTATTTCCAAAGCTTTGTTTTATTGTCTTTAAAACAAAAGATTAGTGAATATGTAGAGTACTTTGGCTAGAATGAAATGTTCTCTCTGGAAGAAAGTTTCTTTTTACCAAGTATAACATATTCTAGAATGACTGAGACATACAGCAGCAGCACAGGTGGATTCTAGGGAGGAGATGGCCTTGGAAGGACTCAGGAAGGGAGGGCAAGTGAACTCAAGTTGGATTAGGAGGCAGGGGCCCTGAGAGGCTGCAGGGACACACAGCCTGCCCTGGGTGATGTGTCCTGTTCGAGATGGACTATTTCACATTGCTGAGGTGGCCTGGGGCTAGAAAACCTCTCTTCCCTGCTCCTCCCTTGCACCTGCTGATGGTCACTTTGTGTCCTCCTAGTTCTTACAGAGTATACTCTGGTGGAAGAGTTCAAATATGACACCTTGCATGAGAATAACCCACAATAACAGTTGAAGGTCAGGCCACCTGGTTTGGTCAGAGAAAATGTTTAACTTTTTTTAAAAATTTAGGATATGGGAATCTGACCATATGCATCACAGGTGACTTATACTGTGTTTTTGTTGTGGGAAATTCTGAGTGACAGTCTGTTCCCCACTGAGGCCACACCCACGTCAAGCAGTGCCCCTGAATCGTCGATGAGCACCACTGCCAAGGTGCTGATGGTCACTCTTTGTCTTCCTATTTCCCATGGAACTAGGACATTCTGCAGTCCCTGGGAGCAGCTGCGTTCTCTGTATGTGGGCTGGGGTTGTGTGCAAGGGGCTGGTGTGTGTTGGCCTAGGTTGATCTATCCCAGAATCCCGTTTAACTGGAGGAGCCTTACAGCTCCTGGCCAGGGCAGCTGCATCACGCTAGTTGCAACCAGTTCCAGTGCAGGGTGAGCTCAGCAAAGGGAGGGGTTGCCCCAGAGGCCAGGTGTTCCTTGCACATCTCCCTTGTGACCCAAAAGACATCACTTTGCTTATTTCTCTGAGATAGGCTTGGAATCATCAGTCCCAAAGTCTGTGACCTGCCACCCATGGGTGGTGGGATCCTGGCCATGGCCTGTCAGTGAGGGCAGGGGTCGTGGCCTCCTTGTTCCTTCTCATCCAAGAGCTCAGCCCTGGGCAGCCCATCTTGGGGGCCCCAGTGATGTTCTGATGCACACGAGTGTGAAAAGGCTGCTCACCCTCTGCATTCTGCTGAGTCCCACACAAATCCAGGTTCCTGTGTGGCTTCTGATTCAGGGTCAGGGAGAAGTGCGTGGGCTCCCTCTGTGTTTGCTGTTGTGGACCTGTCTGCTTCTGAAGTGTGCATTTAAGGATTAAAATAATAAATATTGTATATAGTTCACCATATTTTAAAGTCCAATAAAATGGATGTTAACTGCAGTAAGAGCATAGGTATATTTAGGAAAGTTAAGCGACATAGTAACATTTTTACAAAAAAGAGGATATTTACCAGGCCTCTTTCTGTGTGGAGGCCCTGTCCTGGAGTCATGCCGTGCACTTGTGTGCTGCCTAGGTGAACACTGCCTACTTCACAGTGATGAGGGTGGCTTAGCCAAGACCCGACGCTCTGTATCCCAGGGCTCTCCTGATGGTGTCCTTTGCATTCCTTCACCATCAAGGAGGGTGACCCAGCAGCAGCTCAGCCCCTGCTCTTACCCTACCTTCTCCGTACACCAGCCCTGTGTCCTCAGCACCCAGGGCTGCCAGAGGGACTTCAGCAGCTCCCATGGCTGACAGTGACTCTGTGTTTACTAGGTTTCCCAGACAACTGGAAGGACTTGACCCTTGAAAATTCCTGGCAATGAATTAAGGCTGGTCACTCAGTAAAGTCTTCTTTGTC
>NW_016108959.1:0-1188 GCF_001604975.1 Cebus imitator | reverse complement strand
CTGAGCCTGATTTCTTCCTCAGGACACGGAATGACTGAACCTCACGGGGCACTCACGAAGCACCGGTCATCTTATGGCCTTCCCTCTATTTCACCATCTGTAGCCTTAGAACACGCCATAGCCCTTATCGACATTTCCACTCTCAGGACAGGGAACAGAGACATGGAAAGTTCTATGGAACTTCTTCAGGTTGGTGTAGCTTCTAATAAGGACCTGAGCCCAGCCCTTTCTGCAGCAGGTCCCGTGCTCTTGGTCACTTCATCTGCCACCTTTCTACCTTGCCTCATCTCAGTACAGGATTTGCCTACACAGTCGGTCTGTTGGTTTAAAAGTGCAACCCACAGTGCGCGTTCTTCCTAACGCCCAACTCAGATTCAGGGGCTCGGCTCTGCAGATGGTGAACAACAGGATCAAACACTTAAACTGACCCGTGCAGGATTCTGAGGGCCAGGGAGT
This sequence comes from Cebus imitator, assembly GCF_001604975.1. NCBI lineage: Eukaryota > Metazoa > Chordata > Mammalia > Primates > Cebidae > Cebus > Cebus imitator. Next base: position 732 of record NW_016108959.1, on the reverse strand, counting down.
GTGTCCTTTACCTGCAATGCCACTTCACTCACCAACAGCTCATTTGAGGGGACCCAGCCCTGCCCTCCCAGCCCCCTGAAGCCAACAGGGAGCATCACAAGTTCGTCATGAGCAGACATTGGGGTTGACCATGAACCCCCATGTTTCATGCCTCCTGGGAAAGCTGTGAGAGGGAGGGAGTCACCCCCAGGCTTTGCCATGTTGGCAAGCTGCCCACCCAGCCCAGCACTGGGCACCTTGTGGGCACTCATTAGGTCCTGGCAACAAGTAGGGGAAAAGCCAGGATCCAGGACCCCCTGGGGTGTGCCCAGTCCCAGCAGCTCCTCAGCCTCCATGGAGCCCTGGGGCCTGGGGTGGCCTCCTGGCCCCATTTCTCAAGATGAGGTTGTAGGCTTCTGTGTGTAGACAGCACTGGCTTAGGCATTGATGGTTCTGTGTCTGTGTCCGATGCCAACAAAAGAAACCCCTGAAAACAAGTCAGGGCTGTGGTCACTTGGGAGGAGTTGAGGGGCACGATTCAGAGAGCCACTGTTTTAAATGTATTTTACTATTCAAAATTAACATATACATACAAATGTGTGTGTGTTATACATACATATATATAATATTATACACTATACACACACACCCTGTTTTTTATTCTTTAAAAAGTAGTGTTTTCTGTAATCCTTTTATGTTGGAATGTATTACGTGGGAAATGTGTGTTTTACCAAAGCATAATGATTTCCTAAA
>NW_016108958.1:0-6888 GCF_001604975.1 Cebus imitator | reverse complement strand
CTGGGGCTTGGATGGAGGACCAACTGGGGTGACCAGGAGATGGAGGCTTTTGCTTTCCACCTTTCTCACACTTTGCCCCGCTTGTCCCAATTCTTCCCAACTGCCCCCTCACTCATTGGCCCCAACATTTCCTTCCTCTTACGCCCCTACAGCAACCTGGGACATTCTTGTGTAGGTCTGTTGGTAGCCTTTGGGCAACATAGCACCCTGAAGGGGCCCCATCATGAAAGTTAAGCAGGGTCAAGACTGGCTATGGCATGGATGGGGGCCACCTGGGGAGATTGGGAGCTGGAGGCTTTTTCTTTCTCACTTGCCTGCTTGTCCCAATGCATCTAAACCACACCATGACTTTGGCCCCCTCTTTTCCAACACCCTGAAAGCCCAGCGTGGACTGGAACCTCCCTGGAATGGTTTCTCCTAACAGACTCCAGGAGACATAGCACTCTAAGCGTGCCACAGCACGAGAGCTAAGCAGGGTTCTGCCTGGATGATGCTTGGATGAGGGACAGCCAGGGGTGACAAGGGGCTAGAAGCGTTTGGTGTCTTATTCCCATTCCATTTTATTCTGAAATTGAAAACACGTTGCAACCACCCCTAAATCTCTGGCGAGCCCATTTCAACTTATCTGCAACCCAAACGTGGACACAGGGATCCTGGAAGGTGAGAGAGCAGCCCTGCGGCACACAGGCTGGCAGTACCTGGAAATCGCAGCAGGGACAGGTTTCAAGGAGATGCACGCCTACAGCATCTGGGCAGGCCTGAAACATTGTGGAGATGCTTTAGGATCGCCCTGGGCATCCCTGAAGCTCCACTGCAACTTTTCTCAGATTGGCTACCCCTGCCCAATTCCGGAAATTGCAGGACCTTGGCGAAGATCCCCGGGAGAGATGGGGCCGTGACCCAATGCCGAGGTAATGCCACAGAGGACCCCTGCTTTGCCAAGCCGCTGAGACGGTGGCTCCCCAGGCCAGGGGGGCGGTCACTGTGATGCGAAAACCAGCTCAGCGCTAGCACTGGTGCTGTGCCACACCAGACTGGCCAGCCGCAACGTCGACGTTCTCCAGCCTGCCGCAACGGCATAGGAAAATGCTGGAGGCAGTATCCGAGTTGGCCCCGGGGAAGGAGACTGAGTGCCACAAGCAGTGCAGGAGCCCGACCGTCCTGACCTGAGTGGTTGCCTGAGCCGACTTTCCTGTTCAGGTCAGCTGGAGAGGGAGGGCGCCTCAGACCGCGAGGTGGGCACTCGGGGCAGCTCTCCCCAGGTGATTCTGGATCCGACCGCATAGTCAGGGATCGAGTCCCAGGGGGCTGAAGATTCAGTCTGGTGAGGTGTGGTGGGAGTTGCTGGACCCCAGAAACATGCCTGAGACCCTCGAGGAGGGCGGCAGCAGAACATTCTCCGGCTCCATGAGCTCACTATTCCCTTCGACCTGGGCCACCTACCAAGGGTCCCTGCCTTGGTCTGAAGGCCCGGGGACCCCTGCTTCTCAGCACTGCTGTCTGGAGAAGGCAAGAAGAAACACACAGTGGGAAGCACAGTGTGCAGCACAGGCGGCCACACCCGGAACTGGCTGTGGTGTTTGGTGCATATACATTTAGGATCAAGATATATTCTTGCTCTTTTGTTATTGCGTAATATTCCTCTTTTGTCCTAGAAATTCTTTTTGCTCTGAACTCTGCTTTATCTAATATTATTATAGCAACTCCTGCTTTAAGAAAAAATTCCTGTTTGTTTGCATGAAATATCTTTTTCTGTTCTTTCACTTTCAATCTATTAAATACCTATGCCGCGATATTAGAACTGAATTTCTTATGGACATCATATAATGGGTCATATTTTTGCATTTACTCTGTCTGTTTCTGTGTTTTTCCCAGATTTAACCAAAGTGCAAAGTCTGAGGGCACAGTTCCTAGAATTTTCCTCACTCCTGACACCAATGGCAAGCTTTAGAGGTTTCTAAAGCACCCTAAGTTTCAGTCATTTGCTGGAAGAACTCACTAAAAACTGCTATAGACATGGTTACTCTTTACGGCAGGAAAGGATACAAATCAGAACCAGCACAGAGGGCAGGCCTAGGAGGGTCCATGAAGCCTCTGTTGTCCTCAGGTGCATTACCTTCCCAGCATCCACGTGTAGCAATACCATGAAACACTGCTATCCTAGGAACCTCACCCAAGTCTTGTGTCCAGAGTGTTTCCTGGAGCTGTGTTGTGCAGCCATGATTGACTGGTCTGTTGGAGACTGGTGTGTTGTTTAGAATTCTGCATGCAGCTCTTCCTTTCCTGGAAGCTAGGACTGACAGCACATTCCAGGGAGGGCCCAACATAAGCCAGCTGGTAGCATAAACTTCAGGTATGGTCTCAGGGGCCCACCATGAGTAACAAAGCCCCTCCTGTCACATGGCTTCAGGACTACTTACCAGGAGCCAGGACAGAGGCTAGCCCTCTTTGGGCTAGGCCAAATTCTTTACCACACAGAAATTATATTTAGGACTCAAATGTGCCATTTTTATTTCCTTTCTGCATGTTTCTTATGTTTCCTTTATCTTGTTTTGTTTAACTTGTTGTGCATTAGGTTGAACAGTTTTTAGCATTTGATTTTGAATTATTTATACTTTTGGTTGCAGTGCTTGGTATCATTTTCTAAGTGGCTGCTCTAGGCGTCATAATATACACAAGTAACTTATCACGGCCTGCTGGCATCGACGTTTCACCACTTCATGATAAATATCAAAACCTTCCTTTTATTTACTTCCCTTTTCTCTGCCCCACTTAAACATGTAATTATCATAAATATTTCCTCTTCAGATGTAGAGCACCACAGCAGATGATGTTATTATGATTCACTTCAACCATAAAATATAATTTAAGAAACTCATGGTAGTCTATTATATTTACTGTATGATTACTCCTCCTGTTGTTGCTATTTCTGATTTCCTTATTTCCTTTTTGTTAGGAGAGCTTCCTTTAGCCATTTATTAAGGGTAGATTTTCTGGCAACAAATTATCTTAGTTGTCCCTCCTCTTAGAATGTCTTTATTTCCTCCTCATCTCGGAAGGATATGCTCACTGAATAGGGTTTTGGGCAGTTTTTGTCAGCACCTGGCGATGGAGTGCTGCCCCCTCTGCCTTGTGGTTGAGAGAAGCCCACCATCCTCGGAACCAGTGTCCCTTAATGCATTGTTTTTCTCTGGTGGTTTTGAAGATGTTTTTCTTTGTCTTTCCTTTCCTAAAGTTCGATTATGATGTGGGGTTTGCTCAGATTCTTGAGTCTGCAGGTTTATTTCTTTAACCAAATTTTGGAAGTTTTCAACCATGTGCCTTTAAATACTTTTTCACCACATGTTCCCTCCTTTCCTCCGGGGACTCTGGTGACAGGAATGCTGGGCCTTTTGTCACTGCCCCCCCTTTCGCCTAGATGTTCATTTGCTCAGTCTCCTGTCTCTCCGTCATTCCTATGGGTCAGCTCTATTTATTGTCACTGAATCGACAGACTCCGTTCTCCGTCATCTCCACTCTGCTGTTGAACCCAACTGCACATTTTTTTAGTTCAGTTATTGTATTTTTCACCTGTGTGATTTTCATTTTGTCCTTATTCCAAGAAAATTCACCAATGTTTTTGAAGTGTTTTTACAATGGCTGCTTTAAAGTTCCCATATCTGATTTATCTTGGTCAATCTTATTTTGTTACTCAAGTTGTCTTTTGTTTTGTTCTGTTATGCTTTTGAGATAGAGTCTTGCTCTGTCGCTCAGACTGGAGTTCAGTGGCACAATCTCAGCTCATTGCATCCTCAAACTGCCAGGCTCAAGTGATCTCATGCTTCAGCCTCCCAAGTAGCTGGCACCACAGGTGTGTGCCACCACAGCTGGCTAATTTTGAAACTTTTCTAGAGACAGGGTTATGCTGTGTTGCTCAGGCTGATCTCAAACTCCTGAGCTCAAGCCATCCTCCTGATTGACCTTCCAAAGTGCTGGGATTATAGGTGTGAGCCCCTGCACCCAGGTTCAAGTTGTTTTTTATGTTTCCTGATATGACAAATAATTTCAAATATATTCTGGAGATTTTGGTTATTATGTAAGGAAACTTTTGAGACTACATGAACATTCCAGTTCACCTGTGGTCCCCTTATTTGGTTTACCATATAAGCCCAGCCTTCTTTGGGGAAATGTAGAGTCAATGACAATTTAGTTTTCAAAGCCCTCTCAGTGCCCTTCTGGTCTGGTTTTTTCTTCTGGATCTGCTGGGGCTCCAGTTCAATCCCTGCACATGTTGCTGGGGCTGCCCTCTGCAGCGGGGGTAGGTAAAGGAAGTACTGGGTGCTGTGTGTAGTCTCTGAGTCTCAGTCAGCAGAAGCTGCTATGGCCTGGGTGTGATGCTGAGGGCCAGGCCCAGCCACACCTGCTGGGATGTGGATCAGTGGGACTCACCTTGCTGGGTCTCCAGTGGGATGCCCTTCTCAGTCCTTTGACCAGAGAGAACAGGCTCTTCTTTTTCTTTTCTTTTTTCCCCCTGCATGTTATGGCAGTTGCAGGCTGCAGAGTTCTCTGGGCCCATCCAGGATATGTGAGAGAAAAAGAAAACTCAATGCCTGGTACAGAGTCACCCCCAAAGCCCTGAAGTTCCTGGACAGCCTTCATTCCTCTCCACCTCCCAGAGTCCACTTATGTCTGTTAAATTATTTCCAGGGTGTCTATTTGTATTTAGAGGGCAGATGCCACCTTGTCACAGAATGCCAGCGCCCACTCTCCAGGCATTTGGACGTGTGACCACAGGTCCTCAGGCAACTCCCAGCAGCATTTTCACATCTCCATTTCTTCTACCCTGACAACATCCAGTGTCGTGATTTTTGTTTGTAAATGTACCTTTTGGTTCCTTTATGAGGTGATTAATTAATACAGGCTGCTGGTTTCATCCCATGAATCCAAACTTTTGAGATGCCACCAAAGGAATGACAGTTGATAGAGCCCAGAACTTAAGAGGAAACCCTGAGGCTGGGCAGGGGTGTGTGGAGTCTGGGCAGGATGGGGAGCACAGTCTCAGTGGAGGTGGCCACATGGCACAGCCCAGGCCAGGCTGCAGCTCTCTGCTCTAGGGCCCACCTGGGGCTGCCATCTTCCCAGCCCTGCTTTTCTGTAGAAGACCCCACCCCTACCAGCCCCAGGCATCCAGGCAAGGCCAGAGCACCTCAGGAGTCTCCTGGAGTGAGGGCCATGATGCCTGGGCAGGCTGGCTGGCAAACCCTCCTCCCCAGCCTAAGGACAGTCAATTATAGCACAGGAGGGCAGCCCTGGACAGACAACACCAGCTAGAACGACAGGGGCATTCCCTGCAGACCAGGACAGCCCCTAGAGGTGAGCAAAGAGGCCTCCAGTTATCCTGCCAGAGGCTCTGCCCTGAGGAGCCCCTGCCCACCTCCCTGAAACCCACCAGGAAGGTGTCAACTGGGGCCTAAGACCAAGGCAGCTGACCATCACCAGGGAAAGAAAGCGGCTTGAGGAAACAAGACAATGAGGAGAGTGAACCGCAGGAGGGAAAAACCCCAAGGTCTTATACTGGAGGGAGTAGATTAGCAAATTCATCACATACCCTCCAGACGCAGGGAGTGTGAGCGGCTGGAATCAGCAGTTATGCAGAAGCCACAGCCGGGGATACTGGACTGGAACACATGGGAGCTGAAGTGATGAACTTGATGGGAAGGTTGGAGAGCAGAAAATGAATGAGTAAGGTAGGTCAAGCTTTGGCTCTTCTAGAGGAAACTGAAAGGGTTGAGTAGACAGAGCTTGAGGGAGGAGAAGTGCTTAGAAGAGGAAAAATGAATAGATAAGAGGAGGTATTTGAAAAATGGCTAGGACCTTTCCCCAAATAAGAAAAAGCATGCATCCTTAAACCAAAAGGGTCTGTAGAGTGTTAAACAGGAGAAAACAGAAAGAATCACTTATATTTTAAAGTTAAAATGTTATGTATAATTTCAAAGAAAAACATCTACATTTTGAATAAAAATTTCTAAAAACTTCCAAAGAGGGAAAGCCTGCAACCTGCACAGGAATGGGAGGGGTGCTGACATTAGAATCGTGGCACAGACAATGGATGCAAGAAGCAAGGGAGTGACAGCTTCAGACGCCAGAGGAAAGGACCGTGGAACCCAGGGCTTCGTTCTGCTCAGCGCCATGAAATACAGGCGCTCAGGAACCATCTTCAGACCTAACAGCCCCCTGAGAGTCAACCCCATAAACACTCTTGAAGAAATATTTCAGCAAGAAAAAGGAACCCAGGAGGAGCTTCCAGGTCTGGGGAAGAGAGTGCTTCGCCAGCGTGGATGGTTCACTGCCATCTAAGTAAGCAATGACCTATGTGTGTGCTGCACAGTCCAGCTCCATTGGAGGTGATGGTGACCTGGCCAGGGAATGTGGGCTGGCTAGGTGGCCACAGAGAATTATTCTTTCCATTAAAAGGAAATCTGTTCTGGCCTGGCTCCTTGGCTCACGCTGTAATACCAGCACTTTGGGAGGCCCAGGCAGGTGGATCACCTGAGGACAGGAGTTTGAGACCAGCCTGGCCAACCTGGTGAAACCCTGTCTCTACCAAAAATACAAAAATTATCTGGGCATGATGGAAGGTGCCTATAATCCCAGCATTTTGGGAAGCCAAAGTGGGCAGATCAATTGAGCTCAGGAGTTTGAGACAAACCTGACCAATATGGTGAAACCCTGTCTCTACTAAAAACACAAAAATTAACCAAGCATGGTGGCACATGGCTGTAATCTCAGCTACTGGGGGTGCTGAGGCAAGAGAATCTCTTGAGTCCGGGAGGTGGAGGTTGCAGTGAGCTGAGATCACGCCACTGCACTCCAGCATGAGTGATAGACCAAGACTCTGTCTCAAAAAAA
>NW_016108957.1:0-6905 GCF_001604975.1 Cebus imitator | reverse complement strand
TAAGTTGCTAGAAAAATACACAGATCAAAGTATTGTAATTTTTTTCCTCAAAGGAGTTGATATATGGGTAGGAATAGGTGGGTGCAGGGGCCTGCTATTATTTGACAAACTCTTGACTTTTTATGCACATGTGTTTCATTGAGAAATACAAACATCAAGAAAATAAATGAGGACTCCTTAACTGACTTTACCTGTGCTTTTTGGCTGTTATTTATCCACACTCTGTTTTGTTCTTCACAATTATCCTCTTCTTGCTCAATGATTAAACAGCATTATTGGAAAACATTTATGGAATGCCATCTAATAACAAAAGTGATGTGGTCATTTATAGATACATTTTGTCAATAAACATTTCCCTATCAAAAATATAGCTTGATATATCCCTTATATTCTTATAAGCCATATTAAATTAAGATTTAATGATGATGTTTTATTAGTAGAATGAAGAGTTCAATAGCTCTGTGTTGATTCAAATCTTCATATGGTTTAATTTACACAGTTGTGCATTCCCTAGTAAAGTACTGAGTTAAAAATTAGGATTGGAACTATATTAAGCTTCTACCCAGGGAGAAGGAGCATGGGTATAGGGCCCAGTTAAGATAATTAAAACTGAAAAGGTAGATGATTAGAATACAATAAAGACTGGTTGAACCATTTATCTGAAGCAGAGCAAGAGTAACAGTTTTTCATGGCAGTGGCTCTAAGATCCTTCACTCTCCTAAAATGCTTCCAAGTCATTGCAATCAAGAGAAACTAATTATATAGACCATTAAGTTGCAAAGTGCTTTTTTACATAAACTATCCTATTTAATTCTTAAAATATCTCTTCAAGTTGGATATTATTACCACATTCATTTTCAGAATAGAAAATAGAAAACATTGCAGAGAGGTTAAGTAGCTTTCCAAAGGTTATATGGATGAGAAGTAGGATAATGATAACATTTTTTGCCCAAACAGGATACTTTTGACAGGCAACAACCAGTAGGGAATCTAACAACAGACACAACCCAAGATTTACCTATGGAACTTATGGACCCCAACTGATAAGATATTGAGCCTATCCAGAACTCAAGTTCTTCTCCAAAGTTGTGAACTTTCTGCTGTCTTTGGTTGGTGGTACTATTAGGGTTAAACAAAATTCCCTATTATTTAATTATACATATAAATGTTGACTGAATAGCAATTGTTTCTGTTTGTTGAGATAACTTTCGTGGGAGTGGGCAGAGCTTCTAAACCAATCTTGGGGATTCAGGACTGAATTAATTGCTTGCTCCCAACCTAGAATCACCAAAGTATCTTAAAAACTTGTAGCTTAAAATCATGTGGGAGGTATTCAGGTACAGGTATGAAGTCCTAAATGGAACATAATAAAAGGACTGGTAGTGCAATGCTGAAGATAAGCATGGTTGTTTAAGTACATGGAGTGAAATTAGATGGCAAGTTGTGAAATAAACCATGAATCAAAAGTTTCTAACAAATTTGTTCCCTGAGTTTTCTACTATTTTTCTCACAAACCATTTAAAAAATGTTCTTGATTCCTTTCCCTAGCATCTCTGGCTGGCTGTCCTTTTGTGTGTATTGTTCATTGCACATACAGTATCACTTTTGTTTTCATCTTACATTTTTCCTAGGGAGCCTTTAATGGAGGGAACTCCAAGCTCTCAATTGCCACTGCCTTTTTACTACTACAAAGCAGAATGATAGGCACCTTCCTGGCAAACAATATGCTCAATACATATTTGCAGAAGGAAGGAAGGAATACAGATGGCATGTTTTTAATTTTGTGAAACCAAATAACTCCCTTTGAGGCTCAAATATAAAAATCTCAAGAAAGGAAAACCTACATTTTAAAACTAGCTCTTTACATGCTCCTTCTTAAATGTGTTTTTACTTTTATGGATCTGACAGCAGAGCCACTTAGGATTAAGTATTTGAAGGACAGGATACTTGGTGTGTCATGAATATTGTCATATTTTCACTTACAATCTGCCTTTTGACAGCCAAAAGATGGTAAAATTCTACTACTTGTACATTATAAAATGGGAATTATGCCTAGCTTGTGACAGTTAAGAAAACAGAAAAATGTATGCAGCATTTTATATTTCCCTGTGGTCTTTAGCTCTTTGTGTATTCTAGTTACTCTGTGCTCTTGTTTTCTTTCAGATAGAAGAACCTTAGATTTTTTTTTTTTTTTTTTTTTAACAAGGCAAGATTGTTAGCAGTGATTTCTAATAGCCTTCCTTTATTGGGGAATGTCATTATTTTGTCTTCATTTTTAAATGATAGTTTTGCTTATATAGTATTCTTGGTTGGTAATTTTTTCTTCCCTTTCAGCACTTCGAATATCTCAAATGCTTTCTGGCCTCCATTGTTTCTGATGATACTGTTTCTAACGAGACATTAGTTTATGTTCTCAATGTGGTTTCCTTCTATGTGTTGAATCATTTTTCTTTTTCTCTCTTTCAAAAATGTATGGCATGTCTAGCGATAGATCTGTGTGTGTGTGTGTGTTTGAAACAGTCTCCTTCTGTTGCCCAGGCTGGAGTGCAGTGGCATGATCTCGGCTCATTGCAACCTCTGTGTCCTGGATTCAAGCGATTCTCATGCCTCAGCCTCCCAAGTAGCTGGGATTACAGGCACCTGCCACTACACCAAGCTAATTTTTATATTTTTAGTAAAGACAGGGTTTTGCCATGTTGACCAGGCTGGTTTCAAACTCCTGACCTCAGGTGATCTGTCCAACTTGGCCTCCCAAAGTGCTGGGATTACAGGGATGAGCCATCATGCCCAGCCATATCTCTGTATTTTTTAAAATGGTATTTGGTTGATCAGGTTAGATGAGATTGTTTTTCATTAAATTTGGGAGATTTTCACACATTATTTCTTCAAAATCTTTTCTTCTTTCTTGCTCCTCTCATTCTAGGACTCCAATTATTCATATATTGATTGGTGTGCTTGATGTATTCCACTGGTCTGTGAGTCTCCATTCAGTTTTCTCTAGTGATTTACCTTCAAATTTTTGGATTCTTTCTTTGCTAGTTCAAATCTGCTTTTAAGCCTCTATAGTGATATTTTTCCATTTCAGTTATTATACTTTCATACTCGATAATTTTTGTATTTTCTGTATCTTTATTTTCTATTTGACAGCTGCTTGTCTTAGTACTTTTTATTTCAACTTTTTTTTAATTGCATTTTAGGTTTTGGGATACATCTTTAAATATGGCTCCTTAGTTTTGAATATATTTATAAAAGTTGGTTTGACATCTTTGCCTTCTAATTTTTCAGCTTCTTCCAGGATAGTTTTCATCTATTGCTTTATTTCCTGTGTACAAGTCAGTTTCTTGCTTCTTTGCTTGTCTTAGAATTGTTTTTTAGAAGTGAACATTTTTGATATTGTATTGCAGCAGCTACAGATTTTGCCCATATTCATTCTATAGAGTCTGTCTCTCTTGTAGTATGTAGCTACTAATGTCTCTACTTATTTTTTTAAAGTCTTATTATTATTTTTTTTTAATCTTTAAACCTTGACACCTAGAGCTTTCCTGGCAGTACAGCATGGTCAGCCTTCAGTTTGTCAGATTTTGTCCTTAAATACCCTGTCTTAGTCAGTTTGAGGTACATTATCAAAGTGCCATAGACTGGGTGACTTAACAGAAATTTATTTCTCACCATTAGGGAGGCTAGGAAGTCCAAGATCAAGGTGCTGGAAAGGTAAGAGTCATACTAAGGCCTCTTCTCTTGGCTTAGGATATTGGCTTCTCTCCAGTATCTCCAGATAATTGTTCTGTCTTCATATAATAGAGAGAAAGCAAGAGAGCAAGTGCATATGCACTCTAAGAACACTAGTCCTATTGAATGGGTATCCCATCCTTATGATGACATCTAACATTAATTACTTCCATAAAGGTCCTATCTCCAAATATAGTCACATTCAAAGTTCAGAAAGTTTACAAATCCGCCTTGGCTTTTACTTTTTGAATATGCAAGGCTTCACATACAGCCAGGGACAAGTTGCTAGCTAGGGCAATCGCTGGATTTTCCTGAGTGAATATAGCCCTTCCTAACAGTTGAGATATATGGGAGCTTCTTAAAGTTCATTATGGCTGTCTTATTGCTGGATCTCTCTGTTAAATTTACAGCTGATTTTCTTATCTGTAGCTCACCCCAACCCATATTGCAACCCCAATTTAGCTGTGATGTTGATCTTTCTCGATTGTTTGCCACTAAAACAGTTACTGTTTTCAACAACATCCCTAAGCATAGATTTTACTTTAAAATCGGCCCTTTCTATCATCTAGGCTTAAAGTCTGCTGCTATACCACAGTATAAGTGCTACACCACAGAGTTAGGGGTAGGGAGGCAGCATGGCAGGAGTTTAGGCTAATAATGCCACAAATCCACTGTATTTCTTGAATAAACACTTTCAATTTGCCTTTTTCCAGAATACTTAAATGTTTTTCTTTGACAATTTTATTTAGTTTATCATTGCTTTATGCAAAGGTAACTCAGTGACCTCTTTACTCAGCCATGCTTGAAGTCTGTTTATGGATGGCTATGCTTATGAAGTATGGAAGGATGGAAACATTCATTGTGGGCCTACTATTGTTGTTATTGTGTGTCATCTAGCTGATTCCAATTTGGATATTTAAAAAAAATACTAGGTGAAGAATCTGTTTTCTATTATGTGAAATATACATATCTATAATTAAGTAAAATTTAAATTCATTGAGTAGACATTTTTTTTCTACAAAAAAGCACTTCTGTTTTTCATTTATCTCAAAATGTTCTCTGGAAAATGAATATTTTAAAAAGTCCTTTGGAAAATAAAAATTTTTTAAAATCTTGCACTAATGTGACTTTTCATAAGTTAGAAATTTATAAGATCAAGAAATGTTGTAAGCCTTTTATATTAACAGGAATTTAATTCTGGTGGCATTTTATTTATGTATAAAAACAAAAAAAAAGATTTCTTTTTAGATATATGTAATTGAAGTACATTTTATGTTTACTTGTATAGAAAAGTAAAAATAATTCTCCATGAGCGCATATATAGCTACTGCCTTATTTACTGCACAGGGAATCACGGGTATACATTTTGATTATCTATGTGGCTCTATCTTCATATATCACAGAGAAGAATTTTCTTTTTCTGAGGGGCAGTGGAATAGGGTTGCATGTGTTAAAATGTCACATTATACATAATTAAATTTTATTTAAAAAGAAATTATTATTTCTTTTTTGGAATGGGTTTGGCCAAATGTATCTTAACTCCTCAATGTTGTTTTGTCACCTATCTTTTCATAAAACTAATGGTTCTCTGGGTTTATATTATATAGGCCAGTTGAAGTTTTATTTATGTTTAGGTAGCAGGACAAAGACATTGTCTAGAGGCTGGGTTTTGATTTGGCTGCTCCTTTCCAACAGCAGAATGCCTTGGGCTATCTACTTATACTAAAGAGTATAAATACTGCTATCATAAACACCCTTGGTTTCAGGAATGTGCTAATGTCTGAATATAACACAGTTAATTATGTCACTGTGCCTGCTCAGGGCAACTGCTACTGAAAGGAGGTACTCACATGATGAGGAAGATAGCAGATGCAGTGCTTTGGAGTTAAGTGTTACTCCATTTCTGACTCTAAGAAAGAGGTTTATGATGCTGGCTGTTTTCTAGAGAGTACATAGCAGTTTTCATCTGGTATATTGTCATGTGGGATTTTTTTTTTAATTACTCTCAGCCAGGTGTGGTGGCTCACACCTGTAATCTCAGCACTTTGGGAGGCTGAGGTGGGCAGATTCCTTGAGCCTAGGAGTTCAAAACCATCTGAACAACATGGCAAAACCCAGTCTCTACAAAAAAATAAATAAATAAATAAAAATTAGCCAGCTGTTTTGGTGGTACACACCTGTGGTCCCAGCTACTCAGGAGGGTGAGGTGGGAGGATTACCTGAGCCTGGGAGGTCAAGAGTGCAGTAAGACATAATCACCACTGTGCTGCAGCCTGGGTGACTGAGACACTGCCTCAAAAAAAATTTTTTTTTTTGCTTATAATTATATATCTTTTTAGTTTTCTTCACAGGAAAAAAGCCAATTCAGTATTAAAATGCTACCCAACATTGATGGCAAATACAAAGAGGAAGTCTGCATATTCAAAGAAGCGAGACAAGCTTTTGAAAATAAAAATTTAAAAAGTAAGTATATTGGGAATTAAAAGTTTACACAGATTTGTGTACCTTTTTGATGTATATTTGAAATCTGCATCACTGAATTATGTACACTGCTAGCAATTAAAAATTACCCTTGTTAGGAATTCTGGTGAAAGTTGCTTTTAACTAATATCATTCTGTGGGTTCGCTTTCCTGTGTACTGGACTGTCTTTGAGAGCCCTGTTTCCATAGGACTCTGCTGAGCTAGGATTTATCACCTTGGCCAGGGGGAAGGATGTGATTCACACAATGTTTTGTTCTAGAAGGTTGTAGATAACATCATTGCTTTGCTTAATGATAGACAAAGTAAGAAGGAAGTTAATAGATGTTGATGGTATTTTAAAAGGTTTTACTTCTCATACAAAGGAAAAGACATATTTGGGCTTCCCTTCCCACTCTGAGAATACTCTTCTTCACCATTCTTTAGACTACATGCTATTTAAAGAGAGCATGGATAGGAAAGCACAAGGCAGTGGTGAAAATTCTATAGAACTGCTCCATAGCTGAAAATTACATTACTTTATAGCTATTGTATAAAGATCCAGTCCTGGGCAGCACAAAAATAACACTAGATGCTATGGAAGTGATATCACATGTGCTAAATCACTCTATTAGGGCTTCACGCAATTTTCTGTGAGTGTGGTTGAACATGCATATATGTGTGTGTTTTAACACAACTGGCTCTGAGTTGATTTTTG
>NW_016108956.1:5342-6914 GCF_001604975.1 Cebus imitator | reverse complement strand
AAAAAAAAAAAAAAAAATTATCCAGGCGTAGTGGTGTGCTCCCGTGGTCCCAGCTACTCAGGAAGCTGAGATTAGAGTATCACTTGAGCCCTGGAGGTCGAAGTTGCAGTGAGCTAGAATTGCACCACAGAGTTCCAGCCTGGGTAATAGAACAAAACCCAGTCTCAAACAAACAAACAAACAAGCTGGGCGTGATGGCTCACACCTATAATCCCAACACTTTGGGAGGCCGAGGGATCATGATGTCAGGAGCTCAAGACCAGCCTGACCAACATGGTGAAACCCCATCTCTACTAAAAATACAAAAATCAGCCGAGCGTGGTGGCACGCATCTGTAATCCCAGCCACTCAGGAGGCTGAGGCAGGAGAATTGCTTGAACCCAGGAGATGGAGGTTGCACTGAGCTGAGATTGCGCCATTACACTCCAGCCTGGGCGACAGAGCGAGACTCCTTCTCAAAAAAGAGTCCAAATAGGGTGTTAATGAGCAAGTTATGCTGTGGGCAACTGGAGCACAACCGCGCTGGGACCCAAGGAGACTTCATAGAGCACACAGAGAATTGAGGGAGCTGGAGTATTTATCCATCTGCTCCTGTTGATTGTTGGTCAAGGGCTGGCGGGACCAGACGTCATTCCCTGGTACTTCCAGCCTCACCCACACAAGAGTGATGGGCTTTGTTGCCAGAGACAGTCTCAAGTGATGAGATGGAGAAGGAGAGAAGACGTGGAGGCAAGGGTGGCCACACCTTGTTTACTGCCCCCCACACCCACCCCCCTTTTCCACCCCCAGGAGGAGTACGTGCAGGAAGGCATCCGCTGGACCCCTATCCAGTACTTCAACAACAAGGTTGTCTGTGACCTCATCGAAAACAAGCTGGTGAGGGCTGGGTCAACTTTGGCGGGGGTGTTTCACTGGCCCCTGAGCTGAGTCTGGAAGACAGGGGCCAAGGGGGTTATGGCATCCTCAGGCCCCTCCCTACCCTACACTCAGGCCCTCCAGCAGGCAAAGCACAACCCCTCCGCCCCTCATCCATTCATTTCTCCTACCTGTCCACCTTTCTCTTAACCACTCAATAAACATTCCCCTGGGCACCCCAGCTTAGAGTCACAGGAGTCAAATTTGCAGATTCCACTCTGGGCAAGGTGGCTCATACCTGTAATCCCAGCACTTTGGGAGGCCGAGGCAGGCAGATCACCTGAGGTCAGGAGTTCAAGACCAGCCTGACCAATGTGATGAAACCATGTCTCTACTAAAAATACAAGAATTAGCTGGGTGTGGTAGCAGTTTCCTGTAATCCCAGCTACCTGGAAGGGAGGCTGAGGTGGGAGGATCGCTTGATCCTAGGAAGTTGAGGGTGCAGTGAGCTATGATTACACCACTGCACTCCAGCCCGAGGAACAGAACAAGACCCTGTTTCAGAAAAGTTACATTTAAAAAGTATTTAGGCTGGGCGTGGTGGCTCACGCCTGTAATCCCTGCACTTTGGGAGGCCGAGGCGAGTGGATCACCTGAGGTCAGGAGTTTGAAACCAGCCTGTCCACCATGGTGAAACCCCATCTCCACTAAAAAATA
>NW_016108956.1:0-1507 GCF_001604975.1 Cebus imitator | reverse complement strand
TTTTTTTTTTTTTTGAGATGGAGTCTCACTCTGTCCCCTAGGCTGGAGTGCAGTGGCATGATCTCAGCTCCCTGCAACCTCCGCCCCCAGGATTCAAGCGATTCCTCCACCTCAGCCTTCCCAGTAGCTGGGATTATAGGCACGCAGCACCATGCCCAGCTAATTTTGTATTTTTAGTAGAGATGGGGTTTCACCGTGTTAGCCAGGCTGGTTTTGAACTCCTGACCTCAAGTGATATACCTGCCTTGGCCTTCTAAAGTGCTGGGATTACAGGTGTGAGCCACCGCGGTGCCCGGCCAGTCTCAAACTCCTGACCTCAAGTGATCCACTGACCTCAGTCTCCCAAACTGCTAGGATTACAGGCATGAGTCACCACATCCAGCCTATCCAATAATTTTTTTTTTTTTTGAGATGAAACTTCATTCTTGCTGCCCAGGCTAGAGTGGCACGATCTTGGCTCCCTACAACCTCCACCTCCCGGGTTCAAGCGATTCTCCTGCTTTAGCCTCCTGAGACACGGACCTGTAGTTCCAGCTACTCGGGAGGCTGAGGTGGGAGAATCCCTTGAACCTGGGAGATGAAGGCTGCCATGAGCGGAGATCATGCCACTGCACTCCAGCCTAGACAACAGACTGCGACTTTGTCTCCAAATCAAAATAAAAATAAGGCCAGGCGCGGTGGCTCAAGCCTGTAATCCCAGCACTTTGGGAGGCCGAGGCGGGTGGATCGCGAGGTCAAGAGATCGAGACCATCTGGTCAACGCGGTGAAAGCCCGTCTCTACTAAAAATACAAAAATTAGCTGGGCATGGTGGCGCATGCCTGTAGTCCCAGCTACTCGGGAGGCTAAGGCAGGAGAATTGCTTGAACCCAGGAGGCGGAGGTTGCGGTGAGCCGAGATCGCGCCATTGCACTCCAGCCTGGGTAACAAGAGCAAAACTCCGTCTCAAAAAGAGAAAAAAAATAAATAAATAAAAAATAAAAATAAAAATAAAATAAAATGCAAAACCCAAGGCTAGCCTCTCAGGCATACACACAGTTCCCTACTTCCAAAGTACCTGTCTCAGCCAGGCACAGTGGCTCACACCTGTAATCCAAGCTACTCTGGAACCTGAGGCAGGAGGATTGCTTGAGCCCAGGAGGTTGGACCTGCAGTGAGCTATCATGGCACCACTATACTCCAGCCTGGGCGACAGAGCAAGACCCTGTATCAAAAAAAAATACCCGGCCCGGCACGGTGGCTCATGCCTGTAATCCCAACACTTCGGGAGGCCAAGGCAGATGGATCACCTGACGTCAGGAGTTCATGACCAGCCTGATCAACATGGCAAAACCCTATCTCTACTAAAAATACAAAAAGTAGCCAGGTGTGGTGGCACACGCCTGTAATCCCAGCTACCTGGGAGGCTGAGGCGGAAGAATCTCTTGAATCCAGAAGGCAGAGGTTGCGGTGAGCCAAGATCATACCATTGCACTCCGGCCTGGGTGACAGAGCAAAACTCCATCTCC
>NW_016108955.1:0-6922 GCF_001604975.1 Cebus imitator | reverse complement strand
GAAACTCTGAACGTCCGCTTTAACTAATAGGCAGACATGTTTATTCTCATGACATTGAATCAACAAATTGTTCAGAAGGCTTTTTTTTTTTTTTTATTCGTGCTCTGTCACTTAGTCTGGAGTGCAATGATGTAATCTCAGCTCACTGCAGCCTCCATTTCCTGGGCTCAAGCGATTCTCCTGCCTCAGCCTCCCAAGTAGCCGGGACCACAGGCATGCGCCACCATGCCTGGCTAATTTTTGTATTTTTAGTAGAGACAGGGTTTCACCATATTGGCCAGGCTGGTCTCGAACTCCTGACCTCAAGTGATCCACCTTCCTTGGCTTCCCAAAGTGCTGGGATTATAGGCATGAGCCGCCTCGCCCAGCCCACAGGGTTTTTATTTAAAAGTCACTTACTTCCCTTAAATGAGCATGGCTCTTGTCCCCTTTGCAAGGGTGAGTGCATGATTGCTGATTGTATGCAAAGCCAAGCGTCTGCTTTTAAATATGGAAGACTCCTAAGTGGAAGGCGTTAGCTCTAAAGCTTTGGGACTGCAGGGCTGCAGTTACTCAAACTTTGTGATAATTGAAGAATTATATATTTAAGCCCTTGAGACCCTTTTTGTATCCATGTGTATTGCTAAAGTTATAGCTATGCGCATTTACATGTGGGGTTGAGACTCTGAGCCACAGCCAGGCGCATCGTGGCTGATGGCTGGATGCTGCGGTTCTTTGGAAGGCAGGCTCAGGAGGCTGAGATTCGCCTGCTTCTACTGCGGAGGTGCTGGGGTGGATGTGGTCCTGCCTGCCCACCCCCACCCCGTGGAGCCGTGAAGCCACCTTCTTTTCACCAGGGGCAGTGCCTTGGGTCCTGCAGAGCTCCCTGACACATGAGCTACATTACAGCTTACGTAGGGACCCAGCACCCTAGTTTTTCTTATGGAATGACAAGTCCTGAATTCCTAACAAAGGCCAAGCAGATCTTGGATCGAGCAGGTTGGGAATCCCTTGAGAGTCTGAATGAGGCGATGAAGCTCTCATTTCAGAAATCAAAACCAGGGTGAGGTTGGGGCCTCACCCCCAGGGCTCTGCCCTCTTCCCGCCTGAGGCTCTAAGGGAAACGTGCAGAAATGGGGCAGCAGCACCTCAGAGGGTGTGGGGGAGCTGTGGCAGAATCACACACACACAAAATGCAACCCCGCCTTCAAACTAAAAACACGCTTCCCTCATGTAGGTACAAAGATGGCAGTCTGATTTGCCAGGCGGCAGAACCGGGGAAGTACAGGATTGAGAGCAACTACGGCGTGCACACACTGCAGATCAACAGGTACGGCCGGCCGTGCTGGGGCTGTGGACTCCAGCGTCCGGTTATCAGCAGTGCGGACCCCAGGGAAGGAGTCAGATGGGTAACTGAGGCCAAATCACACCAGTCTGTTTGCACCCTGGGTGACTTTAAATAGCATTTATGAGTTAATGGAACTGGTGTTGGAAGCTTCCCTTTGTTTTTCCTTAGTGTCTGGCCAGAGGAATGCAAATCCAGGGAATAAAGACCATCGCTAGCTTAGGGAAAGGTAACAGCATCTGGGTGGGGAGGCTGCCGTGTCGTACAAGAAGGTTTCACTCACACATACTGCCAGGTTCAGACTCTTCAAAGAATGCTCACCTTCATTTTCTTTCTAATAACAAATCAAAAAGGTATATGAAATCTAGTCAGATAAAAGAAAAACAATCATCCATACATCCAGCACCCAGAGTCAGTATGTGGCTGTAAAGCTGGCATTTCTTCTTTCCTCATGCGACACACACCCTTCATTTTTAAAGAAAAAGTGAGACCCTGCTGTTCTTTTTCTGTTTCTCTGCATACACGGTTTTTACTTTTCACAGAAGACCCTGCTGTTACACAGACAGCTTTTCTCATCAGTAGTATGTCATGACACTTTCCCACGATGCTGATGTTAATTTTCCCAGCAAACGTGGCTGCCTGGTATAGCTCCTGATATGGTAGAACTTATGGAGCACACCCTTGTCCAAGAGCCAGAAAGCCACATTTACCACGTGACTCTGGATAAGCCACTAATTATTCATGAAAACAATTATCAAGAGGCAGATAGTAACAATTTTACCTTCTCTATGGGACTAACAGAGTTTTTGTGAGACTCCAATAAGAAGCTGCACGTTATGTTGATATGTTTATGTATCATGGGAGGTGTGGCGTGTGTGTGCTTGTGTGTGTAGTAAGTTATATCAAATCCCTTCTAGGAAAATGCAAGGGATGTTTGTATAAATGACGTAAAAAATAAGTGAGACATTGGAATATACGGTTTCATTGATTTTGTTCTGACTAAACTGGAAAGCAGTGAGTGCATCATGGTTAGGCCTCGTTTCTTCAGAGGAAAACGTCCCCACTAATTCCCAGCGGGAGCTCGGAGGTGCACAGGGCAGCGAACGCAAGCCTTGATCATCCCTGCCTCTACTCCTCAGAAGCCTGCTGAGAATGAAAGTCTTGTTTTTTTCTCTTAAAAAGCTTTTCTATATTGGATTCTGTTAAAAAGTTATCCTGACACTTGTTAGTGACAGTAAGGAAGACTTCAAGACTTCCTTCAGGGACCACAGTGAGGGGGTCTTTCCCCGGGGAGAGAGACCAGGCTCAGTTCTGAGTGGGGGTGAGACCAAGGAGCAGGTGGGGTGGATGGGAAATTACTAAGGGGAGACACGGGGTGGGGTGTCCAGGCCGAGCCCACCCAGCAGGGTCCTGGCTGAAGGCAGGCTGTGGCCATGAGGCATCCTTGGGAATGGAGGGTTGAGGAGCCCACCTGCCATCCAGGGAGGGGCTGGAGCTGGGCTGAGCTGCTGGGATTCTTACTCTTGAGGGCCTGCCGAGCACAGGGCCTGGTTGAGAAGAGGGTTCCAAGGAGCTGCCTCAGGTTTAGTGGGGGAAGGTGTCTCTGTCCCCTCCAGCCTGGTGTTAATGAGGGAGAGCGTCTCTGTCCCCTCCAGCCTGGCATTTGGTGATTGGCATTTAGCGAGGGAAGGCGTCTCTGTCCCCTCCAGCCTGGCGGAAAGTCGGGCTCTGCCTGGCTTCTCTCCTTCTGCCTGGCTTCTGCCCTGTGCCCTCCCCCGGCATCCTCAGCAACTCCCTCTCTTCTTGCCTTCCCTTCCTCCTGCTTCTGACTCTGCCTGGGGCTGTGGCTTGAGCCAGCCTTTCCTGATGCTCACCCCAGCAGCCTGAGCATGGCGTCTGCCTGGTGATGCCCCTCCCTGAGTCAGGGGGTCCACCAACTCCTCTGCGTGTGGGAACCCCTCCTGCCTCCTCCTCCCAGGAGCCTGCATGGGGCCTTTCTGCTGCTGGAACCGTCACTCCCTCTGCAAATTCACTAGAACCGATTGTTAAAAGGTGACAGTTGAGATTGAAATTTGCAGGGCATCCTTTCTTGTTTCCCCACATGAATCTGAGTTTCTCTCGGAAAGCTCTCCTTCCGGCAGGCTCCTCGGCCCTGCTCACCGAGAGCCTGCTGTGTCAGGAGCGGCTCTGGAGGCTTGGGAGGCTTCGGGCCAAGACCAGGACACCGCCTTCCAGGTCCCACTCTTTGGCATCAGGAGGCAATCGATGAGTGAATGACACAGCCAGCCACAGCAGCAGTGCTGGGCGCAGGGAGGGGTGGGCCCATTGCATCGTGAAATAGACGCCAGGTGGACCTTCATGGAGATGTCACATGAGCAAGGCCTGAAGGCCAGGAGGGGACCCGGAGCTGTGGGGTGGGGGTGGGGCCTGACACAAAGGCTCTGAGAGGTGAATTAGGGGCCCTGGGCTGAAGGGTCGGCAGGGAACCAGCCATCATAGGCATGGCTTATGGCCCTGCAGATCACGGGGACCCTGCAGGCCATTGTAAGGACAGTGGCTTTGCTGGAGGGAGGCCAGGAGACCCCAGAGGGCTGAGGGGAGAAGGAGGGACCCATCTTCACCTCTAGGGGATCACCCTGACTGCAGACAAGCTGCAGGGCCTAGCAGGCCTGGTGGGGAGTCCTTGCCAGAACCCAGAAAGGACCATGGGTCTGGGAGCGGGAGGGAGCAGGGGAGCGGGAAGAAGTGGGTGCTCTGGACAGATTTTGAGGGTAGAGCCAGCGGGATTTGCTGCTGGGCTCGATTGGACAATAGTGAAAGAGACAGGTCCAGGTGTTCTCAAAGCTGTGGCCACCACAGCGGGGTGAGCCCTGGGCTGGGAAGCGGAGTTGGGCGCAGGTGCACGGGGATGCCGCGTCCCGGCCTCTCTGAGCCTTTCAGAGAGAAGCTTTCTCTCTCTTGGATTTCCCAAGGTTGTGGGAGTTTTCATAGACCATAGGCCGTCATTTGGGACAGCTTGTGGGTGTGGGGCTGTCTGCTTTCTACCCTGTGTGTGCTGTGACTGTTTACGGTAAGTAGGTCGGTCTGAGTTCCTGATCAGCTGGTTCCCAAGCCATATTGTGATCATTGTTTTTTTTTTTTTTTTTTTTTTTTTTTTTTTTCTTTTTTCCACTTTTCTTTTTTTTTTTTTTTTTTTTTTTTTTTTTGAGACGGGGTTTCGCTCATGTTACCCAGGCTGGAGTGCAATGGCGCTATCTCGGCTCACCGCAACCTCCGCCTCGTGGGTTCAGGCAATTCTCCTGCCTCAGCCTCCTGAGTAGCTGTGATTACAGCCACACGCCACCACGCCCAGCTAATTTTTTGTATTTTTAGTAGAGACGGGGTTTCACCGTGTTGACCAGGATGGTCTAGATCTATTGACCTCGTGATCCACCCGCCTCGGCCTCCCAAAGTGCTGGGATTACAGGCTTGAGCCACCGCGCCCGGCTGTGATCATTGTTTTTAAAAGAAAAGAACGATTTTCCTTTCTCAAGAATGAAAACTGTCACGTTGACGCTGGTGTTGGCAACATTTAAACTTTACATTGGGAGCTGTATGGGCTTTGAACAGAATGGACGAATTTGTGAAATAAAGGTGTTTAATCGCCTCGGAATAACACGATTCAGTGATCTGCCAGTATAGGTCCCCTACGATGGACTTGGATTTTGCATGAATGTGCAAATATTTGGGAAAGTTGGGAAAAGGAAATTTTCAAGACCAACTTTTCTCTCAGTCGTCTTGTTGGTCCTGGGAAGTTCTAAACAAATGAAATATTAATATTCTTCAGGAAAAGAGCAATGAGATAAACCCACAAATTACAGCTTGTCTCAGCTGTTCATACCAAACTGCTGAGCCACCGGTCATCTGATCTGTGGCCATTTTAAGTGGCGGAATGTGTTGGCGCCCGTGTCTTGATTGGCTCAGGAATGAGCTTTTCCTTCTGTGACATGAGTGACATTTATTCCTATGAATATTCCTTGGCCACTGTGGCTGAAATTTTAAAGTGCCGAAAAAGGAGCTCCCCCTTGGTACTGTTTGATTTTAAATTTGTAACTGACACTGCTTTATATGCTCATAAGAGCTTCTCATGGGACTTACGATGTGAGCCCTTGTTCTTCAAAGAATAAGATGCTCTCACATATTCTTATAAAAGTATCTATATGGAATAATCTATCTGGTTTTCTGTAACATGCTCACTCCCCACTCACTCCTCGCTGAATGATTTTAGGGCAAAACGTTTCTTGTATTTTATTTTTAGAGTTTGATATTTAAATTTTGATTTAATTAAATTATAAATCCAGTGTCATCACCGCTTATAATTTGAGGACATGAGGCCCCAGCTGCCCATGAGAATCAACACGGCATTTCGCCTTGTGTCTGCCCATCTGTAAGACAGAACAGAACGAGCTTCAGCCAGGGGTTTTTTGGGGGCCTTTAAACAGAGACTCTGGGTGCCAAAGTGCCCCATGGACGTTTGTATAAATTGAGACTAGAAAGACTCTATCTGTTCTGGGAACCTGTCCAAACAGGAAATAAAACCCTTGCCTCTCACTCACTTGCTTGCAAGTTCTCACGGCATGAAGCAGAGGCTGGAATTAGCCTGGGGGTGAGCCCAGTGCTTGTGTGGGGCCTCAGAGGGGGGAGGAAGACTGGGTCTTTTGGGAGGTGCACATGGGGCAAAGCTGTGATTTGCCTCCAAATCCCCAGGGGACAAAAGCTAAGTTGAGGAAGTCTCTGCAAGAGTGGCTGCCCTTCCTCTGAGTCGGCTCCATGCTCTGCCCAGACCCCTTCTTCCCAGCCTTGGGGCAGGCAGAGAACAAACCCCACCCAACCCCGTTACGCCCTTACCTCCCTCCCTGGGCATGCCTGTGTGTCTGTCTGTAGTCTACACAGGGACCTCTGTGCTGACAGACCTCATGCAGCGGAGAACTAGTGCGAAAGACAAATAGAAAAGGGCGAGGTAGCGGGGACGGTAACCAGAGGCCTAACTTAGCCCTGCCCACCCTGGGGGTGACCAAGCTCCTCAGCGGGGCGCAGCCTGCACGGATTGGGGCCACTGCCATCAGACAGTGGGTTGGAATGTTTTCTAGGGTGATGGGCTTCTTTAAAGAAAGAAGGAGCGCACTCTCCTGGAATCAATGCTCACAAGCCCCTGCGTTCTGCAGTCCCTGCGGAGGCCTTCTTCCCGGAGTGGCTCCGGCCTCTGAGCATCTAGTGCTAATGGATGACTTGGGAGTTAATCAGTGCTAATGCGTGAGGCTGCACGCCCCTGGGATCTTAATGCCTTAAGTCAGTTGAGAAACAAGCTCCCTGTCCTTTGGGAGAGGCTGCTGGCTGGCGAGGGGGCCGTGGCCTAGGGAACACGTCCCCCTCCTCCTTCCCCTCTCCTAGGCGCCAATGGTCCCGTTTCCTCCATTCTAACCCAAGCTTGATACCCTGCCTGCAGCCCTCCTAGCTATCCCCCACCGAGGAGCTGTGAAACAGCAATTAATTGCAGTTCTCTTTTTTTTTTTTTTTTTTTTTTTTTTTTTTTTTTTTTTTTTTTTTTTTTTTTTTTTT
>NW_016108954.1:0-6923 GCF_001604975.1 Cebus imitator | reverse complement strand
GAAACTCTGAACGTCCGCTTTAACTAATAGGCAGACATGTTTATTCTCATGACATTGAATCAACAAATTGTTCAGAAGGCTTTTTTTTTTTTTTTTATTCGTGCTCTGTCACTTAGTCTGGAGTGCAATGATGTAATCTCAGCTCACTGCAGCCTCCATTTCCTGGGCTCAAGCGATTCTCCTGCCTCAGCCTCCCAAGTAGCCGGGACCACAGGCATGCGCCACCATGCCTGGCTAATTTTTGTATTTTTAGTAGAGACAGGGTTTCACCATATTGGCCAGGCTGGTCTCGAACTCCTGACCTCAAGTGATCCACCTTCCTTGGCTTCCCAAAGTGCTGGGATTATAGGCATGAGCCGCCTCGCCCAGCCCACAGGGTTTTTATTTAAAAGTCACTTACTTCCCTTAAATGAGCATGGCTCTTGTCCCCTTTGCAAGGGTGAGTGCATGATTGCTGATTGTATGCAAAGCCAAGCGTCTGCTTTTAAATATGGAAGACTCCTAAGTGGAAGGCGTTAGCTCTAAAGCTTTGGGACTGCAGGGCTGCAGTTACTCAAACTTTGTGATAATTGAAGAATTATATATTTAAGCCCTTGAGACCCTTTTTGTATCCATGTGTATTGCTAAAGTTATAGCTATGCGCATTTACATGTGGGGTTGAGACTCTGAGCCACAGCCAGGCGCATCGTGGCTGATGGCTGGATGCTGCGGTTCTTTGGAAGGCAGGCTCAGGAGGCTGAGATTCGCCTGCTTCTACTGCGGAGGTGCTGGGGTGGATGTGGTCCTGCCTGCCCACCCCCACCCCGTGGAGCCGTGAAGCCACCTTCTTTTCACCAGGGGCAGTGCCTTGGGTCCTGCAGAGCTCCCTGACACATGAGCTACATTACAGCTTACGTAGGGACCCAGCACCCTAGTTTTTCTTATGGAATGACAAGTCCTGAATTCCTAACAAAGGCCAAGCAGATCTTGGATCGAGCAGGTTGGGAATCCCTTGAGAGTCTGAATGAGGCGATGAAGCTCTCATTTCAGAAATCAAAACCAGGGTGAGGTTGGGGCCTCACCCCCAGGGCTCTGCCCTCTTCCCGCCTGAGGCTCTAAGGGAAACGTGCAGAAATGGGGCAGCAGCACCTCAGAGGGTGTGGGGGAGCTGTGGCAGAATCACACACACACAAAATGCAACCCCGCCTTCAAACTAAAAACACGCTTCCCTCATGTAGGTACAAAGATGGCAGTCTGATTTGCCAGGCGGCAGAACCGGGGAAGTACAGGATTGAGAGCAACTACGGCGTGCACACACTGCAGATCAACAGGTACGGCCGGCCGTGCTGGGGCTGTGGACTCCAGCGTCCGGTTATCAGCAGTGCGGACCCCAGGGAAGGAGTCAGATGGGTAACTGAGGCCAAATCACACCAGTCTGTTTGCACCCTGGGTGACTTTAAATAGCATTTATGAGTTAATGGAACTGGTGTTGGAAGCTTCCCTTTGTTTTTCCTTAGTGTCTGGCCAGAGGAATGCAAATCCAGGGAATAAAGACCATCGCTAGCTTAGGGAAAGGTAACAGCATCTGGGTGGGGAGGCTGCCGTGTCGTACAAGAAGGTTTCACTCACACATACTGCCAGGTTCAGACTCTTCAAAGAATGCTCACCTTCATTTTCTTTCTAATAACAAATCAAAAAGGTATATGAAATCTAGTCAGATAAAAGAAAAACAATCATCCATACATCCAGCACCCAGAGTCAGTATGTGGCTGTAAAGCTGGCATTTCTTCTTTCCTCATGCGACACACACCCTTCATTTTTAAAGAAAAAGTGAGACCCTGCTGTTCTTTTTCTGTTTCTCTGCATACACGGTTTTTACTTTTCACAGAAGACCCTGCTGTTACACAGACAGCTTTTCTCATCAGTAGTATGTCATGACACTTTCCCACGATGCTGATGTTAATTTTCCCAGCAAACGTGGCTGCCTGGTATAGCTCCTGATATGGTAGAACTTATGGAGCACACCCTTGTCCAAGAGCCAGAAAGCCACATTTACCACGTGACTCTGGATAAGCCACTAATTATTCATGAAAACAATTATCAAGAGGCAGATAGTAACAATTTTACCTTCTCTATGGGACTAACAGAGTTTTTGTGAGACTCCAATAAGAAGCTGCACGTTATGTTGATATGTTTATGTATCATGGGAGGTGTGGCGTGTGTGTGCTTGTGTGTGTAGTAAGTTATATCAAATCCCTTCTAGGAAAATGCAAGGGATGTTTGTATAAATGACGTAAAAAATAAGTGAGACATTGGAATATACGGTTTCATTGATTTTGTTCTGACTAAACTGGAAAGCAGTGAGTGCATCATGGTTAGGCCTCGTTTCTTCAGAGGAAAACGTCCCCACTAATTCCCAGCGGGAGCTCGGAGGTGCACAGGGCAGCGAACGCAAGCCTTGATCATCCCTGCCTCTACTCCTCAGAAGCCTGCTGAGAATGAAAGTCTTGTTTTTTTCTCTTAAAAAGCTTTTCTATATTGGATTCTGTTAAAAAGTTATCCTGACACTTGTTAGTGACAGTAAGGAAGACTTCAAGACTTCCTTCAGGGACCACAGTGAGGGGGTCTTTCCCCGGGGAGAGAGACCAGGCTCAGTTCTGAGTGGGGGTGAGACCAAGGAGCAGGTGGGGTGGATGGGAAATTACTAAGGGGAGACACGGGGTGGGGTGTCCAGGCCGAGCCCACCCAGCAGGGTCCTGGCTGAAGGCAGGCTGTGGCCATGAGGCATCCTTGGGAATGGAGGGTTGAGGAGCCCACCTGCCATCCAGGGAGGGGCTGGAGCTGGGCTGAGCTGCTGGGATTCTTACTCTTGAGGGCCTGCCGAGCACAGGGCCTGGTTGAGAAGAGGGTTCCAAGGAGCTGCCTCAGGTTTAGTGGGGGAAGGTGTCTCTGTCCCCTCCAGCCTGGTGTTAATGAGGGAGAGCGTCTCTGTCCCCTCCAGCCTGGCATTTGGTGATTGGCATTTAGCGAGGGAAGGCGTCTCTGTCCCCTCCAGCCTGGCGGAAAGTCGGGCTCTGCCTGGCTTCTCTCCTTCTGCCTGGCTTCTGCCCTGTGCCCTCCCCCGGCATCCTCAGCAACTCCCTCTCTTCTTGCCTTCCCTTCCTCCTGCTTCTGACTCTGCCTGGGGCTGTGGCTTGAGCCAGCCTTTCCTGATGCTCACCCCAGCAGCCTGAGCATGGCGTCTGCCTGGTGATGCCCCTCCCTGAGTCAGGGGGTCCACCAACTCCTCTGCGTGTGGGAACCCCTCCTGCCTCCTCCTCCCAGGAGCCTGCATGGGGCCTTTCTGCTGCTGGAACCGTCACTCCCTCTGCAAATTCACTAGAACCGATTGTTAAAAGGTGACAGTTGAGATTGAAATTTGCAGGGCATCCTTTCTTGTTTCCCCACATGAATCTGAGTTTCTCTCGGAAAGCTCTCCTTCCGGCAGGCTCCTCGGCCCTGCTCACCGAGAGCCTGCTGTGTCAGGAGCGGCTCTGGAGGCTTGGGAGGCTTCGGGCCAAGACCAGGACACCGCCTTCCAGGTCCCACTCTTTGGCATCAGGAGGCAATCGATGAGTGAATGACACAGCCAGCCACAGCAGCAGTGCTGGGCGCAGGGAGGGGTGGGCCCATTGCATCGTGAAATAGACGCCAGGTGGACCTTCATGGAGATGTCACATGAGCAAGGCCTGAAGGCCAGGAGGGGACCCGGAGCTGTGGGGTGGGGGTGGGGCCTGACACAAAGGCTCTGAGAGGTGAATTAGGGGCCCTGGGCTGAAGGGTCGGCAGGGAACCAGCCATCATAGGCATGGCTTATGGCCCTGCAGATCACGGGGACCCTGCAGGCCATTGTAAGGACAGTGGCTTTGCTGGAGGGAGGCCAGGAGACCCCAGAGGGCTGAGGGGAGAAGGAGGGACCCATCTTCACCTCTAGGGGATCACCCTGACTGCAGACAAGCTGCAGGGCCTAGCAGGCCTGGTGGGGAGTCCTTGCCAGAACCCAGAAAGGACCATGGGTCTGGGAGCGGGAGGGAG
This sequence comes from Cebus imitator, assembly GCF_001604975.1. NCBI lineage: Eukaryota > Metazoa > Chordata > Mammalia > Primates > Cebidae > Cebus > Cebus imitator. The sequence continues at coordinate 2,870 of NW_016108954.1, read as the reverse complement.
CAGGGGAGCGGGAAGAAGTGGGTGCTCTGGACAGATTTTGAGGGTAGAGCCAGCGGGATTTGCTGCTGGGCTCGATTGGACAATAGTGAAAGAGACAGGTCCAGGTGTTCTCAAAGCTGTGGCCACCACAGCGGGGTGAGCCCTGGGCTGGGAAGCGGAGTTGGGCGCAGGTGCACGGGGATGCCGCGTCCCGGCCTCTCTGAGCCTTTCAGAGAGAAGCTTTCTCTCTCTTGGATTTCCCAAGGTTGTGGGAGTTTTCATAGACCATAGGCCGTCATTTGGGACAGCTTGTGGGTGTGGGGCTGTCTGCTTTCTACCCTGTGTGTGCTGTGACTGTTTACGGTAAGTAGGTCGGTCTGAGTTCCTGATCAGCTGGTTCCCAAGCCATATTGTGATCATTGTTTTTTTTTTTTTTTTTTTTTTTTTTTTTTTTCTTTTTTCCACTTTTCTTTTTTTTTTTTTTTTTTTTTTTTTTTTTGAGACGGGGTTTCGCTCATGTTACCCAGGCTGGAGTGCAATGGCGCTATCTCGGCTCACCGCAACCTCCGCCTCGTGGGTTCAGGCAATTCTCCTGCCTCAGCCTCCTGAGTAGCTGTGATTACAGCCACACGCCACCACGCCCAGCTAATTTTTTGTATTTTTAGTAGAGACGGGGTTTCACCGTGTTGACCAGGATGGTCTAGATCTATTGACCTCGTGATCCACCCGCCTCGGCCTCCCAAAGTGCTGGGATTACAGGCTTGAGCCACCGCGCCCGGCTGTGATCATTGTTTTTAAAAGAAAAGAACGATTTTCCTTTCTCAAGAATGAAAACTGTCACGTTGACGCTGGTGTTGGCAACATTTAAACTTTACATTGGGAGCTGTATGGGCTTTGAACAGAATGGACGAATTTGTGAAATAAAGGTGTTTAATCGCCTCGGAATAACACGATTCAGTGATCTGCCAGTATAGGTCCCCTACGATGGACTTGGATTTTGCATGAATGTGCAAATATTTGGGAAAGTTGGGAAAAGGAAATTTTCAAGACCAACTTTTCTCTCAGTCGTCTTGTTGGTCCTGGGAAGTTCTAAACAAATGAAATATTAATATTCTTCAGGAAAAGAGCAATGAGATAAACCCACAAATTACAGCTTGTCTCAGCTGTTCATACCAAACTGCTGAGCCACCGGTCATCTGATCTGTGGCCATTTTAAGTGGCGGAATGTGTTGGCGCCCGTGTCTTGATTGGCTCAGGAATGAGCTTTTCCTTCTGTGACATGAGTGACATTTATTCCTATGAATATTCCTTGGCCACTGTGGCTGAAATTTTAAAGTGCCGAAAAAGGAGCTCCCCCTTGGTACTGTTTGATTTTAAATTTGTAACTGACACTGCTTTATATGCTCATAAGAGCTTCTCATGGGACTTACGATGTGAGCCCTTGTTCTTCAAAGAATAAGATGCTCTCACATATTCTTATAAAAGTATCTATATGGAATAATCTATCTGGTTTTCTGTAACATGCTCACTCCCCACTCACTCCTCGCTGAATGATTTTAGGGCAAAACGTTTCTTGTATTTTATTTTTAGAGTTTGATATTTAAATTTTGATTTAATTAAATTATAAATCCAGTGTCATCACCGCTTATAATTTGAGGACATGAGGCCCCAGCTGCCCATGAGAATCAACACGGCATTTCGCCTTGTGTCTGCCCATCTGTAAGACAGAACAGAACGAGCTTCAGCCAGGGGTTTTTTGGGGGCCTTTAAACAGAGACTCTGGGTGCCAAAGTGCCCCATGGACGTTTGTATAAATTGAGACTAGAAAGACTCTATCTGTTCTGGGAACCTGTCCAAACAGGAAATAAAACCCTTGCCTCTCACTCACTTGCTTGCAAGTTCTCACGGCATGAAGCAGAGGCTGGAATTAGCCTGGGGGTGAGCCCAGTGCTTGTGTGGGGCCTCAGAGGGGGGAGGAAGACTGGGTCTTTTGGGAGGTGCACATGGGGCAAAGCTGTGATTTGCCTCCAAATCCCCAGGGGACAAAAGCTAAGTTGAGGAAGTCTCTGCAAGAGTGGCTGCCCTTCCTCTGAGTCGGCTCCATGCTCTGCCCAGACCCCTTCTTCCCAGCCTTGGGGCAGGCAGAGAACAAACCCCACCCAACCCCGTTACGCCCTTACCTCCCTCCCTGGGCATGCCTGTGTGTCTGTCTGTAGTCTACACAGGGACCTCTGTGCTGACAGACCTCATGCAGCGGAGAACTAGTGCGAAAGACAAATAGAAAAGGGCGAGGTAGCGGGGACGGTAACCAGAGGCCTAACTTAGCCCTGCCCACCCTGGGGGTGACCAAGCTCCTCAGCGGGGCGCAGCCTGCACGGATTGGGGCCACTGCCATCAGACAGTGGGTTGGAATGTTTTCTAGGGTGATGGGCTTCTTTAAAGAAAGAAGGAGCGCACTCTCCTGGAATCAATGCTCACAAGCCCCTGCGTTCTGCAGTCCCTGCGGAGGCCTTCTTCCCGGAGTGGCTCCGGCCTCTGAGCATCTAGTGCTAATGGATGACTTGGGAGTTAATCAGTGCTAATGCGTGAGGCTGCACGCCCCTGGGATCTTAATGCCTTAAGTCAGTTGAGAAACAAGCTCCCTGTCCTTTGGGAGAGGCTGCTGGCTGGCGAGGGGGCCGTGGCCTAGGGAACACGTCCCCCTCCTCCTTCCCCTCTCCTAGGCGCCAATGGTCCCGTTTCCTCCATTCTAACCCAAGCTTGATACCCTGCCTGCAGCCCTCCTAGCTATCCCCCACCGAGGAGCTGTGAAACAGCAATTAATTGCAGTTCTCTTTTTTTTTTTTTTTTTTTTTTTTTTTTTTTTTTTTTTTTTTTTTTTTTTTTTTTTT
>NW_016108953.1:4662-6933 GCF_001604975.1 Cebus imitator | reverse complement strand
TCTGCTCTTAAGTGGAATTCTCTTTTGCACATTTATTTGTGTGGGCATAGGTTAGTTCACCAAGGAAAGATGTTACCGAATTCCCTACCATAAATATATGTATTTATGAAATACTCCTCTGTACATTTTATTATGTAGATTAGTCATCCTTTAAATGGCATAAAAGAAACTGAAACTCTTATTTCCCTGCCCAATTGTGCTCCATGGGATGCCTGTGCATGGAGGGCAATGTTGAGGCACCCTGGAGCTGGTATGGTCAGTGGGATTAGCCAAACATGTAGTGTCATCAAGCTGTGCTAGCTCAATGCATTCTTCTCACCCATAGAGATGCAACCACCGCATGAAGATAATGTGTCACAAGAGAACACAGCAGAACTGAATGTGCAGGTTCCTGAAGGGCCCACCCACTTGGACCAACCTGTGATGAGGGACACTCATGCCTCAGAAGTGTCACTGAATCCAAATACTGAGGAAGACCTGGACTCAGGTAAAGCTTGCTAATTTTCTTCTACGAAGTGGAGGCATCGTAAAGAAGGTCTTCTAGGAGATTCATTGTCAGAGGTAGTAACTAGAGACATGTTAAACTCAAAGGAAAAGCAGATCTCAGAGCTAACTAAGAGAAATGCAGACATTAAGACAGATGGAGATCAAAAATAGGAAAGACACCAGAGACTGTAACTAACCTACAAACCAGTGTTTGGCTATCACTATCTTGTGTAAATTATTCCAATCTAAAATATTATTCTTGAAAGGAGTCATGCTCTAAAACAGTAGTTTTCAACCAGACCAACAGCATCAGAAGCTCTGGGGGTGGGACCAGCAGTCTGTGCTTAACAAAATACTGATTGATTATCCCTCCAGGAAAGACTGACCTGATGCAAATTAGCAGTGGTTGGAGAATCACTGCTCGAAAACTCACAAAAGGCCAGAACAAAAAACCAGGTCGTGCCAAAAGGCCAGGCCAGGTCAAAAGACCAGGCCAAGAGGCCAGGCCAGGTGAAAAGGCAAGGTCAAAAGGCAAGACTGGGCCAGACCAGACCAAAAGGCAAGGCAAGGTTATGCCAGGACAAAATGCCAGGCCAAAGGGCAAGGGCAGGCCACAAGGCCAGGCCATAAGGCAAGGCCAGACCAAAAGGCAAGGCCAGGCCAAGCCAAGAGGACAGGGCAGGCCAAAAGTTGAGGCCTGGCCAAAAGGGCTGTCCAGGCCAAAATTTCACGCCAGGCCAAAAGGCCAGGTCAAAAGACAAGGCCAGGACAAAAGGCAAGTACAAAAGGCAAGGCCAGGCCAAAAGGCAAGACCAGGCTAGACTAGGTGAAAAGGGCAGGCCAGACCAAAAGATGAGGCCAGGCCAAAAAGCCAGGCCAAAAGGCCAGGACAGGCCAAGAGGCCAGGACAGGCCAAAAGGCCAGGCCACCACAAAAGGCCAGGCCAAAAGGCAAGGCAAGGCCAAAAGACCAGGCCAGGCCGAAAGGCAAGGCCGAAAGGCCAGGCCAAAAGGCAAGGCAAGACCAGGTGCAGACAAAAGGCCAGCCCAGGCCAAAAGGCAAGGCCAGGCCAAAAGGTGAGGCCAGGCCAAAGTCCAGCCTAGGCCAGAAGGCCAGGCCAGGCCAAAAGGCAAGGCCAGGCCAAAAGGCAAGCCCAGGGAAGGCCAAAAGGTAAGGGCAGGCCAAAAGGCCAGGCCAAAAGGCAAGGCAAGGCTAGGAGAGGCTAAAAGCCCAAGTCAAAAGACAAGGTGAGGGCAAAAGGCAAGGCTAAAACACAAGACAAGGAGAAAAGGCAAGGCCAGGCTAGACCAGACTAAAAGGCAAGCCCAGGTTAAATGGCCAAAAAGTTGAGGCCAGGCCAAAAGGCCAGGCCAAAAAACCAGGAGAGGCCAAAAGACCAGGCCAGGCCACATGCCGGGCCAGGACAGACCAGGCCAAAAGGCAAGGCAAGGCCAGGCCAAGGCAAAAGACAAGGCTAAAAGGACACTCCATGCCAAAAGGTCAGGTCATGCCAATAGGCCAGGCCAGGACAAAAGTCCAGGTCAGGACAAAAGGAGAGTCCAGACCAGATCAGGCCAAGAGATAATGCAAGGGCAGGCCAAGAGGCCAGGCCAGGCCAAAAGGCAAGGCCAGTCCAGACCAGGACAAAAGTTCAGGCCAGGCCGAAAGGCCAGGTCAAAAGGCAAGATCAGGCCAAAAGGCCAGGGAAAGTCAGCTAGGCCAAAAGTCCAGGCCAGGCCAAAGGCAAGACCAGGACAAGTCAAGAGGCCAGGCCAGGCCAAAAGG
>NW_016108953.1:2462-3577 GCF_001604975.1 Cebus imitator | reverse complement strand
CCCAGACAAAAACGACAAGACAAGAGGCCAGGCCAGGCCAAAAGGTCAGGCCAGGACAAAAGGCAAGCCCAGGTCAGACCAGGTCAAAAGGAAAGACCAGGACAAAAGGTCAGGCCAGGTCAAAAGGCCAGGCCAAAAGGCAAGGACATGCCAGGTCAGGCCTAAAGGCCAGGCCAAAAGGCAAGGACAGGCCAAAAGCAAGGCCAAAAAGCCAGGACAGATCAAAAGGCCTGGCCAAAAGGGCAGCCCAGGCCAAAAGCACAGGCCAAAAGGTCTGGCCAGTCCAAAAGTACAGGCCAAGCCAAAATGCCAGGCCAAGAGGCCGGAGCAGGCCAAGGGCCCAGGGCAGGCCAAAAGGCAAGGCCAAAAGCCCAGGTTGAAAGGCAAGTCCAGGTCAAAAGTACAGGCCAGGCCAGGACAAATGTGCAGTCCAGGCCAAAAGGCCAGGCCAAAAGGTCAGGCCAGGCCAAAAGGCCCAGACCAAAAGGCACGGTGAGCCCAGGCCTGGCCAAAAGGACAGGCCAGGACATAGGCCAGGCCAAAAGGCCATGAGAAAAGGCAAGGATACAAGGCCAGGACTGGCCAAAATGCCAGGACAATAGTCCAGGCCACGTCGAAAGTCTAGGCCAAAAGGCCAGGCCAGGGCAAAAGTACAGGGCAAGAGACCAGGCCAGGCCTATATTACAGGCCAGGCCAAAAGGCCAGGCCAGGCCAAAAGTCCAGGCCAAAATGTCAGGCCAGGCCAAAAGGCCAGGCCAAGAGGCTGGGCCAGGACAAGAGCTCAGGCCAGGCAAAAAGGCAAGGCTGAAAGGCAAGGCCAGGCCAGGCCCAAAGGTCAGGCCAGGCTGAAAGGCCAGGTCAAAATGCGAGACCAGGCAAAATGTCCAGTTAAGGTCAAAAGGCCAGGCCAAAATGTCAGGCCAGGCCAAAAGGTCAGGCCAGGTCAAAAGGCCCAGACCAAAAAGCACAGCGAGGTCAGGCCATGCCAAAAGGACAGGCCAGGACAAAAGGCCAGGACAAAAGTCCAGGCCAGGCCAAAAGGGCAGGTAAAAGGGTGAGGCCAGGCTGAATGGCAAGGCAAGGCCAGGCCAAAAGGCCAGGCCAAATGGTGAGGC
>NW_016108953.1:0-1252 GCF_001604975.1 Cebus imitator | reverse complement strand
GTCAGTCCAGGTCAAAAAGTCAGGCCAAAAGGCAAGGACGGGCCAGGCCAGGACAAAAGGTCAGGACAAAAGGCCATTAGAGGCCAAAAGCCCAGGTGAAAAGTTCAGGCCAGGCCAAAAAGCCAGGACAGACCAAAAGGCCAGCCCAGACAAAAACAACAAGACAAGAGGCCAGGCCAAGGCAAAAGTACAGGCCAAGCCAAAAGGCTAGGCCAAGAGGCGGGGCCAGGCCAAGATCCCAGGCCAGGCCAAAAGGCCAGGCCAAAAGGCAAGGCCAGGTCAGACCAAAAGTACAGGCCAAGCTGAAAGTCCAGGCCAAAAGTGCGGCCAGGCCAAATGTCCAGTCCAGGTCAAAAGGCCAGGCTAATAGGTCAGGCCAGGCCAAAATGCACGGCAAGGCCAGGCCAGGACAAAAGGACAGGCCAAGACAAAAGGCCAGGCCACGATAAAAGGCCAGAACAGGCCAAAAAGCCAAGCCAAAAGGCCAGGCGAGGGCAAAAGCCTAGGCCAAAAGGTCAGGCCAGGCCAAAAGTCAAGGCCAGGCCAGACCAGGCCAAAAGGAAAGACCAGGACAAAAGATCAGGCCAGGTCAAAAGGCCAGGCCAAAAGGCAAGGACATGCCAGGTCAGGCCTAAAGGCCAGGCCAAATGGCAAGGACAGGCCAAAAGCAAGGCCAAAAGGCCAGGACAGACCAAAAGGCCTGGCCAAAAGGGCAGCCCAGGCCAAAAGCACAGGCCAAAAGGTCTGGCCAGTCCAAAAGTACAGTCCAAGCCAAAACGCCAGGACAAGAGGCCGGAACAGGCCAAGGGCCCAGGGCAGGCCAAAAGGCAAGGCCAAAAGGCCAGGCTGAAAGGCAAGGCCAGGCCGAAAGTACAGGCCAGGCCAGGACAAATGTCCAGTCCAGGCCAAAAGGCCAGGCCAGGCCAAAGGGCCCAGGCCAAAAGGCACAGCGAGCCCAGGCCTGGCCAAAAGGACAGGCCAAGACATAAGGCCAGGACAAAAGGCCACAACAAAAGTCAAGGACACAAGGCCAGGACAGACCAAAATGCAAGGACAATAGTCCAGGCCACGCCAAAAGTCGACGCCAAAATGCCAGGCCAAAAGTCCAGGGCAAAAGGCCAGGCCAGGCCAAAGGGACAGGCCAAAAGTCTGGGTCAGGACAAGAGCTCAGGCCAGGCAAAAAGGCAAGGCTGAAAGGCAAGGCCAGGCCAGGCCAAAAGGTCAGGCCAGGCTGAAAGGCCAGGCCAAAATG
>NW_016108952.1:12867-14596 GCF_001604975.1 Cebus imitator | reverse complement strand
CCATCTCAAAAAAAAAAAAAAAAGGACTCAGGCATAACATGAAATATGCGATTAAAAATATATATATGTGGTAATAACTACTATTTGTTACATGTTTGCATATGTAAGATATTATTGTAAACATTTAAAAAGTATTAGCATATTTCATCAGAACAACTCTGTGTAATACATATTACTCTTCCCATCTGAAAGATGAGTAAACGGAAGCCCAGGAAGCTTCGGTAGCTTGCCCGCAGGTTATGTAAAGTCACCCAGTTGAACTGGCTCAAGCCCTTAAAGTTTACTTTCAGCGGGATTAGCGTAAATGCTAGATTATTTGTGGCCATGGAAAGGAAAAGGGCTGGGTGCAGTGGCTCACGCCTGTAATCCCAGCACTTTGAGAGGTTGAGATGAGATGGAAGGATCGTGTCAGCCCAGGAGTTTGAGACACCAGTGAGCACTGGAGGGCACCACTGCCCTCTGCTCTGGATCAGAGAGCAAGACCCCTTCTCTAATAACAAAAACAACAGGGAGAAGCAAAAGGCTTGCATTGACAAGACCTGGTGACGTTCCTTTTCTTTTGTTGTTGTTTTTTGGTTTTTTTTTTGAGACAGAGTCTCACTGTGATACCAAGCTGGAGTGCAATAGTGCGATCTCAGCTCACTGCAACCCCTGCCTCTCAGGTTCAAGCAATTCTGCTGCCTCAGCCTCTGGAGTAGCTGGAATTACAGGCTCCTGCCACCACACCCAGATAACTTTTGTTTTTTTGTTTGTTTGTTTGTTTTTTGAGAGGGAGTTTCACTCTTGTTGCCCAGACTGGAGTGCAAGGCGTGATCTCGGCTCACTGCAACCTGTGCCTCCCAGGTTCAAGCGATTATCCTGCTTCAATTTCCCGAGTAGGTGGAATTACAGGTGCATGCCACCACGCCCAGCTAATTTTGTATTTTTAGTAGAGACGGGGTTTCTCCATGTTGGTCAGGCTGGTCTCGAACTCCTGACCTCAGGTGATCCACCAGCCTGGGCCTCCCAAAGTGCTGGGATTATAGGTGTGAGCCACCGTGCCTGTCCGACTTTCCTTTTTTGCTGTTTTGTTTTCCTCCCCCAAGTTATTGGTAGAGGGACCTAGTGACTTTATGAATCAGGGGCAGAAATGGGGCACTGGGGCACACGTGGAAGGAAGGCCAACAAGATTTCTCGTCTGAAATGGTCAGCCTTGAAATAGCTGAGAGCAATATAACACTAGGTGGCGGTAGATCCCAGGCACTTGAAATTTACAGTCAGCCTGGCTCGGTGGCATGAGCCTGAAGTCGCAGCTTCTGAAGAGGCTGAGGCAGGCAGAAAAAATCTACAGTTAACTCATTGCACTTAAAGAGATTGGCAAAAACACAAAATTATTAAAGGGATTTATACCCTAGTGTTAATTCTTTTTTTTTTTTTAAGATGGAATCTCACTCTGTTGTCTGGGCTGGAGTGCAATGGCACGATCTCAGCTCACTGCAGCTTCTGCCTCCTGGGTTCAAACAATTCTCCTGCCTCAGTCTCCTGAATAGCTGGGATTACAGGCACCAGCCACAATTCCAGGCTAATTTTTGTATTTTTAGTAGAGACTTCACCATGTTGGCCAGGCTGGTCTTGAACTCCTGACCTCAGGTGATTCCCCCCACCTCGGCCTCCCAAAGTTCTGGGATTACAGGCAAGAACCACCATGCCCAGCCAACCTATCTTTTCTTTTCTTTTTTTTTTTTTTTTT
>NW_016108952.1:9694-10767 GCF_001604975.1 Cebus imitator | reverse complement strand
GGTCCCCAACCCTTGTCTCTGTTCTTCTACTGCTGGTCTCAACTTCCAACCAATCTTGTTTCCACCCTCTCCTGCCCTTCAAGGAACCTTGCAGAAGTGAAGCTCCCATTACCTGGCGTTCTGTGCTATGAAATGAGGCATAATTTCACCCTTAAATTAGCCCAAATGACTACGGCGTTCATATTCAGGTTGGGAAAGTGACAGACCCAGTGGCTCACCCAGGCTCTGGTGGACAGGGGGGTGGAAAGTAGTTCAACTTTTCTGGGTAGCGATGTGACTAAATGTGTCAAGAACTTTAAAAATAGGACCTATCAAAAGAAATGATCTTGGCTGGGTGTGATGGCACAAGCCTGTAATCCCAGCACTTTGGGGGGCTGAGGCGGGTGGATCGCGAGGTCAGAAGTTGAAGACCAGCCTGGTTAACATGATGAAACCCCGTCTCTAAAGAAAAAAAAAGAAAAAGAAGTGATCTTAAATCCTGATAAGGGCTTACAAAGCATCACTATGTCATTTATAATAGGAAGACCTGGAAACAACCTAAATAGCCTATGATAAGGAACTGTGTTAAAATTCATGGTATTGCCAAGGCAGGTGGATCACCTGAGGTCAGGAGTTCGAGACCAGCCTGGCCAACATGGCGAAACTCCTCTACTAAAAATACAAAAATTAGCCCGGTGTGGTGGTGGGTGCCTGTAATCCTGGCTACTGGGGAGGCTGAGGCAGGAGAATCACTTGAACTCAGGAGGCAGAGGTTGCAGTGAGCTGAGACCACGCCATTGCACTCTAGCCTGGGAGACAAGAGAGCGAGCAACTCTGTCTCAGAAAAAAACAAACAACAACAACAACATGATATGCACATTTGCTGCATGAAACATTAAAAAGGTTTGCATTTCAAAATTACTTTAAAATATATAAACCGCCACAGTCATAAAAGAGAATGCAATTATGTCCTTTGTAACAACATGGATGGAGCTGGAGGCCATTATCCCAAGTGAGCTAACCCAGAAACAGAAAACCGAATACCGCCTATTCTCACTTCTAAGTGGGAGCTAAACAATGGGTACACATGGACA
>NW_016108952.1:5485-6934 GCF_001604975.1 Cebus imitator | reverse complement strand
TTTTTTTTGAGATGGAGTCTCGCTCTGACACCTAGGCTGCAGTGCAGTGGCGTGATCTCAGCTCACCGCAGCCTCCACCTCCTGGGTTGAAGTGATTCTTCTGCCACCACGCCCGGCTAATTTTTGCATTTTTAGTAGAGATGGGGTTTCACTATGTTGGTCAGGCTGGTCTCAAACTGTTGACCTCGTGATTCGCCCACCTCAGTCTCCCAAAGTACTGGGATTATAGGCGTGAGCTACCGCACCTGGCCGAAAATAAGTCTTTAGAGAAAAATATTAATGCCAGACTCTATTAAAGTGCATAAAAAGCATATTTATTATAGAGTTTATATCAAAAGTACATTTGAAATACATGTTACTCTGCTACAATAAGGCGGGAAGCCCAGCCTCAATGCTAATACAGCCTTGATCTTAATATAGTCTGTCTCTTAGTACATACCTCATAGTTTGTCTCAAAAGTTGAAAATTACAAGCAATTTTCTGTTGTTAGCTTTATTCATAATTTTGGCAAAAGGGTTTTTAAAAAGTTTTTGTTTTTTTCTTTGAGATAGGGTCTCACTCTGTCACTCAGGCTGGAGTGCAGTGGCACAATCTTCCAGGCTCAAGTGATTCACCCACCTCAGCCTCCCAAGTAGCTGGGACCACAGAATGCACAATCACACTATGCTATTTTTTAAATTTTTTGTAGAGATGGGGCCTTGCTATGTTGCCCAGGCTGGTCTTAAACTCTTGAACACAAGAGATTCTCCTGCCTCAGCCTCCAGGTCAGTACTTCAGAGTATTGGAATTATAGGTGTGAGCCACTATGCTCAGCCAAAAAAAAAAAAGCTTTAATTATTATTTTGCTAATTCTCTACAGTCATGTCAATCTCATAAGAAACATCTGATTACCATTTTTTATGAAAATTGTGGAAGAGGGATTGTAATATTTTCAGACTTTTAAAACAAACTGAATCATAAGTATTTATTACATACATAAAATAAAACAGAAAGTAGATTTATTTTTTATGGAGATGGGGGATTCTCTCTCTATGCTCCCAGACTGGTCTTGAGCTCCTGGCCTCAAGTGATCCTCTAGCTTTTGCCTCCCAAAGTCCTGGGATTATAGGTGTGAACCACCACACCTGGCCCAAAAAGTAAATTTAAGACACTTTAAGATTTTAATTTTCAAAAAACAAAATCATTTTCTTTGTAGGGGTGAATTAAAATTATGAATAGAATTAGTAACTTGGATAGCCAGCTGGTACAGAGTTACTTTCTTAAGACCAATGGATGAAGCAACTAAATGAAGAACTACATACATCAAAGTGAACGAAGATGATATGAAAAAAAAAAGACTTAAAAAGAACTATGCACAAAAGTGCTAAATTGACAGTCAAACCCCTCATGTCACATATCATGCAGCTTCTTGCAAAAAGTTGAATTGCTAGTCTTTTTTTTTTTTTTTTT
>NW_016108952.1:0-2250 GCF_001604975.1 Cebus imitator | reverse complement strand
AAAAAAAAAAAAAAAAAAAAGTTTGCCTCAGATAACACAATTAAAACAATCTGGCTATGCATTATTAGGCATGACTAACCAAAGCATTATTAGGCATGATTATCAACCAGGGAGAAAGAAGACTCAGGGAAATGAAAAGTGGGCCCAGGGGGCTGGGCCTCTAGAACACATAACATTTAAAGACAAGATGAAGGAAAATTGAGAAGAGCCAGAGAGGAATAATGAATACTCAAAGACAATGATAAGAAAGAAGCTAAGGAAAGAGAACGTTCTAGTAAGAAAGAAGTGAGACAGCCAGGTGGAAAAGGGTCCCCAGAGAAACTCCAACCAGCCTGTGCACTGAGAGGAGAACACACTGGGATGGAGCCACAGAAGTCTGAGCAGTTTGCAGTGGGGAGGAGCCTGGCCCCTCCTCTTCCTCAGTGGAACCTGGAATTCAATCTGCAAGGCAGGAAGCACACTAGCAGTAACTTTGGCTTTGGAGGGTCCCTGTTTCCCTTTTTTTTCCTTTTTGCCCAATAAATTCCATTTTTCTCCCTGTTCAAATTGTCTGCGAGCCTAATATTTTGTGGCCATGTGACAAGGATCTGGCTCTTAGCTGAACTAAGGAGGAAGTCCTACAACAGAAGTACTCAGCTCTTTCAAAACCTAATGACAGGCTAAAGTACTTTAAAAAATGTGTCCAGTGGAACTGCCAACATGGAGATGGCAACCACATCAAATTTTCAAAAGAAATCATGATTTACAACTTGAACTTATTTTCAGGCTTAGGAATGATCATTAGAAAAAAACATACGACAGCCAGGAGTGGTGGCTCACGCCTATAATCTCAGCACTTTGGGAGGTTGTGGCAAGCAGACTGCTGGAGCCCAGGAGTTCAAGACCAGCCTGGACAACACAGCAAAACCCTATCTCTACAAATATTAGCTAGGCATGGCTGTACACACCTATAGTCCCAGCTACACAAGAAGCTGAGGCAGGAGGATCACCAGAGCCCAGGAGGGCAAGGCTGCAGTGGGCTGTGACTGTGCCACTACACTCCAGCCTGGACAACAGAGTGAGACACTGACAAAAAAAAAAAAAAAAAAAAAAAAAAAAAATACTTCACATGTACCCCAAAACCTAAAAAAAAAAAAAAAAAAAAAAAAAAAAAAAAAAAAAAAAAAAAAAAAAAAAAAAAAAAAAAAAAAAAGGAAATCAGATAGACTGTAGCAACATATGGAAAAATGTTCATAGCATAATGCTTAATTATAAAGCAAGATATGAAATTTTATTTAAATTAATTATACTTATGGATTAAGTATAAATGATACATATACAGGAAAAATATGTAAAAAGAAATGATAAACTGGGTATAGAATTATGGGTAAAGTTTCACCATTATTGTTGTAATGCTGTTGTGTTTGTACAGTAAAAACCTTTTTTTCTTTTTTTTGAGACAAAGTCTTGCTCTAATTCCCAGTTTAGAGTACAGTGGCACAATCTTGGCTCACTGTAACCTCTACCTCCTGGATTCATGCAATTCTCCTGCCTCAGCCTCCCAAGTAGTTGGGAGTGTACCACCATGCCTGGCTAATTTTTGTAGTTTTAGTAGAGATGGACTTTTGCCATGCTGGCCAGGCTGGTCTTCAACTCCTGACCTAAGGTGATCCACCCGCCTCAGTCTTCCAAAGTGCTTTCCAAAGTCCTGGGATTACATGCGTGATCCACCACACCCAGCCTATTTACCTAATTTTAAATATGTACCATTCCTGCTATATTTTGTAATAAAAAAGCTTAGCTCTACATACACAATGTTTGGGAACTACAGCTTGGAAGTGAATCAAAACAGTTTGGGTAAGTAATGTTTAACTCTTTTTCAATTGTCTTTAAGACACAATTTTTCTAATTGACAAATCAACCTCTCATCCAAATGTTTTTTTCCACCTATGAGCTTTATCTTGTGAATACTCATACTATTTACACAACTTCAGAGTAAACAAAATTACTTCTAAAAAATCTTAAAGGAAATTTATTTTCTCATTTCAACTGAATTGAATGCTAAAGATAGTTTTACTTGTTTGTTATCATACTATAAACATTTTTAGAACACAGATTAGGAATATTCCATAATCTATAAAATTAGTTTACTGAAATCAAATCATTCAAAAAGTTTAATATCAATAACATTACATATATTCTGAAATATACATTTGTATTTAAAACTAAACAAAATATCATGTAATTGAAGATTTCTTTTTTTTTTTTTTT
>NW_016108951.1:5053-11516 GCF_001604975.1 Cebus imitator | reverse complement strand
GAAGGTGTCAGCTACCATATGTTATTCTGGTTTTGTAGGAAACCATACATACTTTGTTTTTTAGACAGAGGGTCTCATTATGTCGCCCAGACTGGAGTGCAGTGGTGTAATTACTGTTCACTGCAGCCTCGACATCCCAGGTTCAAGCGATGCTCTGCATCAGCCTCCAGAGTAGCTGGGACTACAGGTGCCCACCACCACACCCCACTTTCATGCTTACTTTTTTTTATAGGAGCATACTGAAGTATTTAGCAGTGAAATTTTGTGAGATCTGCAAATTACCATATTTCATAATATAAAAACATGAAGTAGACATAGCAACATATGAGTAACTGTTAAATCTGTTATGTGTATATGGGCATCATTTTGCCACGCTCTGGACTGCATTTGGAAAAATGCAGTGCTCATTTCTGTACTGATTGCTGTAGTCAAACGTCACACCATGGCGATTGTGGATTGTGATCCCAAAATATCTGAGTCAGGTCTCGGTCAAGTAGAAACTTATTTTGCCAAGGTTAAGGACATGCCCATGACACAGCCTCAGGAGGTCCTGACAACATGGGCCCAAGGTGGTCAGGGTAGAGCTTGCTTTTGTATATTTTAGAGAGACACGAGACACCAATCAACATGTGTAAGATGTAAAGTCATTTGGTTCAGTGAGGTGGAACAACTCGAAGTAGGAAGGCGGGGTGGGAGGTGGTTCTAGGTCAGAAGTAGGTAAAACAGAAGTTGCATTCTTTTGAATGTTTTGATCAGCCTTCCACTGAATACAATTTAGTCTGGTTCGGTGAATTTGCATTTTTGCATATACAGCAGGGCAGACGAGTGGTGTGATCTTGGCCCACCACACCCGCCTCCTCCCTGGTTTAAGCGATTGTCTTGCCACATCCTCCCCGGTAGCTGGGATTACAGGCATGCACCACCAAGCCTGGTTCATTTTTCTATTTTTAGTAGAGATGTGGTTTCTCCGTGTTTGTCAGGCGGGTCTCGAGCTCCCGACCTCAGGTGATCCTCCTGCTTTGGCCTCTCAAAGTGTTTGGATTACCGGCGTGAGCCACCGTGCCTGGTCAGGAAGCTTATTTTGATTCTGATGCTGTCAACTGTATTTCAGGTATAACTTGTTTTCCTTGGAACGTTAAATACTGCATTGGTATTGTATTACACAAATAAAACACAGATCCCTTTTCATCATATTCATTGCTAGTGACATTGACAAGTAAATTTAGATACATTCCAGAGTCTGGGCTTCCAGTAATTCTTAGTGATCCTCGAAAGGTAAATTACTTTTTCTCACAAGACACAGTGACATCTAAAGTCACATTGATTGTCCTGCCACTTTTGTTTCTCTAGTCTCATCGATTTCTTCAAAGCATCTTTGGGGGAATAACTTTGACTATCCCTTTAAACTTTTCAGTATTAGGAAGCATCGTCATGAAACATTGAATAATTGTGGTCACAAATTCCCTTTACAGTCTTCCTCTGAATATTTTTTCCAATGGCAAATATTTGCTTTTGTTGTATTGTAGCTAAAAGGAATGCTGGGAAACAAAACGAAGACAAGCATTCATTATAATAAGTGATTCAGTCACAATCAATTGCTATTTTAGTTTTTTTAAAAAAGTTAGACTTTTGAAAATGTCCTGCTGTAAATTGAAATAGTCTCCAAAATCTGAATTCTTTCCTTGGTTCTAAGGTGACCAGATTTCCTAGAGAGTGAACCACACCACAAGAAAAAAGATATGATAAATATTTCCATGGATGTGTTATTTTAACATAAATCTTGTAAAATAGGCATTTCATTGAAATTATATATGTTTGCATAAATTACTTTGCAGCATCATGAATGCCCTTGTTTTGAAAAGTTAGTAGTTAGTGTCAATTACTACTTATTATTAGTACAAATAAGTAAGCAGATATTTGAAAAAATTTACAAATTTTAAATAAGCGTTTTATTTTAAATTAGTTTTAGATTCACACTGAAATTGGGAGGAAAATGCAGATTTCCTGTGTAGACCCAAACTAGTTTCCCCTCGTATTAACATATCAACATGTATCAGATATGTTATTAACATTTTATTTTTTTTGAGATGGAGTCTTGCTCTGTAACCCAGGTTGGAGTGCAATGGCACGATACTGGCTCATTGCACCCTCTACCTCCCATGTTTAAGCGATTCTCCTGCTTCAGCCTCCCAAGTAGCTGGGATTACAGGTGCCAACCAGCACGCTTGGCTAATTTTTTGTATTTTTAGTAGAGACGGGGTTTCGCCACGTTGGCCAGGCTGGTCTGGAACTGCTGACCTCAGATTATTGACCTGTCTAAGCCTTCGAAAGTTCTGGGATGACAGGGATGAGCCACCATGCCCAGCCTACTATCAGTATATTTGCTTTGGTTAGGTATCTGTTGAGATATTTACCCAGTGTTAAAATCCCGTATGTATTTTGGAAATATCTTCTCACATTTCTCTGGTCTTTTTGTTCTCTGAATACAGTTTTGCACAGTAGAATACTTAGTTTTGTAAAGTCAGTGTTATCAATATTTTCATGAATTGGCATTTGACGTTTTGTGTTACAGCTCAGCACGAAACTCAACGTCATATAGATTTTATTTTAGATTTTTTAAAGTTTTGCATTTAAAATTACAGTCTCTGGACTATTTTGAGTAGGTTTTTTTTTTTCTTAACTTGTGTACATATTCATTTTATTCTACATGGCTTCCAAAGTCTTCCATCACCGTCTTTGGGAAGGAATGGCTACAGTGGGCTTCATTTTGGTTTGAATTTCTAAAATTATTACCTTGAGTCAACTCAATATTGAATTTTATAGGTATTTCAGGACAGCCAGGCGGGGTTGCACGTCCACCTAGAAACTGAGCAAGAGTGTCTGTGCTGAGCTCTGGCGTCACCAGAGGGTGCACGAACCCACCTCTGACCAACTTCCCTCTGAGGTGTCAGAAGCAGCAAGGAGCTTTATCTTCCTCAGGGCAGCATGAAGGTCGTGTCAACTTGGTGTTGTTCATCGGTGAGTAACAAACTTCCTGTCCAAAGCCCTGAGTGTAGAGGAGAGAGTCTTCAGAGAGTACTCAGCAGAGGAAGGAATTCAGCTAGAAAAATGAAAACCTCAAATCCACTCTTTTGACTACACTCTGATATTGTCAGTGTCCAAGACACAGTGGCGGCTAATAAGTATTCTCACAGTGGTCTCTAATACAGTAATCACACCGTGCCCTAACACCAACATAATGTTCACACCATGCCCTAACACTAATATCCACATCATGTCATAACACTAATATATCCACACAGTAGCTTCTAATACTAGCAAATACAATAATGTCTACTAAGTGGACTCTGTTGACATTGAGACCTTTATAAGGCTTTCACAGCTTTGGTTGAACTGTAGCCTCTATAATGGATTTTGATGAGGTCTTTTCTTTCCTGGCACAGTATTGATATGGTTGTTTTAAAAAGTAGTTTACTTTCCAGTAATGTCATACCTCTAGGAATCTTCGAATAGCAGTACAAAGTATAACCTGTTTCTTCTCTTAGATTTTGCAGCAATTGTTGCTGTGCCAGATTTACAATGTCCCAGAAAATACTTCAGTATATTTTACCCAAAATATACTCTCCCAGGTAACCACCACATAACCCCTAGATCAGGAAATCAGCATGGTTCCTACATGATAATTCAGCCTACAAACTCATTTCACTTTTACCTTCTGCACCACCTGGGAGTATGATGTGTTTTTTTCATTGTTCTGATCCAGTTTTCTTTTCCTGGCACTGTTGTCCAGACTTTCCTGCATATTTGTCACCTTGACACATTTAAAGAGCATACAAGTTTTTGTTCGAACACCTGTCTTCAGTTCTTTGGGGTATATGCCGAGGAATGGAATCACTGAGTCACATGGCAAATTTACTTGTAACTGTTTGAAGAAGCACCAAATGATTTTACACATAGGCTGGACCGTTTAATACTGTCAGAAGCAATGTTTAAGGTTCAAGTTTCTACCTATGTTTGTCAACTCTTTTTTTTTGTTTTTTAGTATAACTATTCTAGTGTGAAATTATTCGAATCCTTTTTGAGACAGAGTCTTTCTCTGTCACCCAGGCTGCAGTGCAGCAGCACCATCTCCGCTCACTGCAAACTTCACCTCCCGGGTTGAAGTGATCTTCCTACCTCAGCCAGCCGAGGAGCTGGGATTACAGGCACATGCCACTATGCCAGGATAATTTTTGTATTTTCCTTAGAGACAGGCGTTCTTTATGTTGGTCAGGCTGGTCTGGAACTGCTAACGTCAGGTGCTCTGCTCACCTCAGCCTCCCAGATTGCTGGGATTACAGGCTTGAGCCACTGCACCCTGCCACTCCCAGGCATGTTGGTTTTCTTTCTTTTTTTCTTTTTCAGATGGAATCTTGCCTTTTCAGCCAGGGTGGAGTGCAGTGGCTCGATATTGGCTTACTGCAGCCTCCACCTCCTGGGTTCAAGCAGTTCTCCTCCCTCAGCCTCCCAAGTAGCTNTCCATGCTGGTCTTCAGCTCCTGGAGTCACGTGATACACCTGCCTCAGCTTCCCCATGTGCTGGGATTACAGGCATCAACTGATGTGCCCAGGCAGTTTTTAACTTTTTAAGGAATTACCAAACTATGTTAAAAACAGGCTGCACCATTTCTGTTCCCTGTACAGTATTTAAGGGTTGCAATTTCTCTCTCACCTTGCCAACACTTGTTAATCTACATTTCTGGGATTTTAGGCATTCTAGTGTGTGTGAGGGAGTATATCGTGGTCTCAGTTTAGGTGGCCATAATGACAATGATAGTGATCATATTTTGTGTGCTTGCTTTCCATTTGCGTGTATTATTGGCAAAGCGTGTGTATGTCATTGTATATGTCATTGTGTTTGACATTGAGTACGATACTGAGTATGTCATTCAGTTTAAATGGCCATAATATTAATGATATTATTCATCTTTTATGTGCCTGTTTTCCATTTGGATGTCTTATTGGTGAAGAGTATGTTCAACTGTTTCTCCATTTTGTAATTTGCTTGTTTTTGTTGTTGAGTTTACAAATTATACATTGTGGTTAACAGACTGTTAGATATATAATGCACAAATATTTTCTTCCTTTCTGTGGGTTGAGTTTTCACTTTTTTTTTTTTTTTTTGAGATGGACCCTTGCTCTGTTTCCCAGGCTGGAGTGCAGTGGTGTCACCTCGATTCACCACAACCTCTACCTCCTGGTTTCAAATGATTCTCCTGCCTCCGCCTCCCAAGTAGCTGAGATTACAGTCTCCCACTAGCATGCCCAGCTAATTTTTTGTCTTTATTTCTTTATTTTTGAGACAGAATCTTGCTCTGTCACCCAGGCTGCAGTGCAGCAGCACCATCTCCGCTCACTGCAAACTTCACCTCCCCGTTGAAGTGATCTTCCTACCTCAGCCAGCTGAGGAGCTGGGATTGCAGGCACATGCCACTATGCCAGGATAGTTTTTATATTTTCAGTAGAGACACGTATTCTTCATGTTGGTCAGGCTGGTCTCGAACTGCTAACGTGAGGTGCTCTGCTTGCCTCAGCCTCCCAAATTGCTGGGATAACAGGTGTGACCCACTGCACCCTGCCACTCCCAGGCATTTGGTTTTTTTCTTTTTTTGTTTTTCAGATGGGATCTTGCTGTGTCAGCCAGGCTGGAGTGCAGTGGCTCGATATTGGCTTACTGCAGCCGCCACCTCCTAGGTTCAAGCAATTCTCCTGCCTCAGCCTCCCAAGTAGCTGGGATTCCAAGTGCGTGTTAGCAAGCCCCGGTAATTTTCATATTTTTAGTAGAGACGGGGTTTTGCCATATTGGCCAAGCTGGTCTTGAACTCCTAACGTTAAATGATTTGTCCATCTCAGCCTCCCAAAGTGCTGGGATTACAGGTGTGAACCACCATGCCAGCGCTTTCTTTTTTGAGAGAGGGTCCTGTGCTGTCACCCACACTGGAGTGCAGGGTTGTGATCTTGGGTTACTGTGACCTCCACATTGTGGGCTCAAGCAGTCCTCCTGTTTTGGCCTCCCAAGTAGCTGGGACTAGAGGTGTGTGCCACCACGAACTGGCTAATTTTTGTATTTCCAGTCGAGAGGTGGTTTTGCTATATCTTCCTTGCTGGTCTTGAAGTCCTGGAGTCACGTGATGCACCTGCCTCGGCTTCCCCATGTGCTGGGATTACAGGCATCAACTGATGTGCCCAGCCAGTTTTTTTCTTTTTGAGTAATTACCAAACTATGTTAAACACAGGATGCACCATTTCCGTTCCCCGTACAGTATTTAGGGGTTGTGATTTCTCTCTGACCTTGCCAACACTCGTTAATTTACATTTCTTGGATTATAGCCTTTCTAGTGTGTGAGGGAGTATGTCGTGGTTTCAGTTTAGATGGCCATAATGATAATGATACCGATCATCTTTTTATGTGCTTGTTTTCCATT